>NW_026287331.1:112500-177500 GCF_023373465.1 Oncorhynchus keta | reverse complement strand
TCACAGTAGAGGTGTATAATCACAGTAGAGGTATATAATCACAGTAGAGGTATATAATCACAGTAGAGGTATATATAGAGGTGTATAATCACAGTAGAGGTATATAATCACAGTAGAGGTGTATAATCACAGTAGAGGTGTATAATCACAGTAGAGGTATATAATCACAGTAGAGGTGTATAATCACAGTAGAGGTGTATAATCACAGTAGAGGTGTATAATCACAGTAGAGGTGTATAATCACAGTAGAGGTGTATATAGAGGTGTATAATCACAGTAGAGGTGTATAATCACAGTAGAGGTGTATAATCACAGTAGAGGTGTATAATCACAGTAGAGGTGTATAATCACAGTAGAGGTATATAATCACAGTAGAGGTGTATAATCACAGTAGAGGTGTATAATCACAGTAGAGGTGTATAATCACAGTAGAGGTGTATAATCACAGTAGAGGTATATAATCACAGTAGAGGTATATAATCACAGTAGAGGTGTATAATCACAGTAGAGGTGTATAATCACAGTAGAGGTATATAATCACAGTAGAGGTGTATAATCACAGTAGAGGTATATAATCACAGTAGAGGTGTATAATCACAGTAGAGGTGTATAATCACAGTAGAGGTGTATAATCACAGTAGAGGTGTATAATCACAGTAGAGGTATATATAGAGGTGTATAATCACAGTAGAGGTATATATAGAGGTGTATAATCACAGTAGAGGTGTATAATCACAGTAGAGGTATATAATCACAGTAGAGGTGTATAATCACAGTAGAGGTATATATAGAGGTGTATAATCACAGTAGAGGTATATAATCACAGTCACAGTAGAGGTGTATAATCACAGTAGAGGTATATATAGAGGTATAATCACAGTAGAGGTATATATAGAGGTGTATAATCACAGTAGAGGTGTATAATCACAGTAGAGGTGTATAATCACAGTAGAGGTATATAATCACAGTAGAGGTGTATAATCACAGTAGAGGTATATAATCACAGTAGATAATGTATAATCACAGTAGAGGTATATAATCACAGTAGAGGTGTATAATCACAGTAGAGGTGTATAATCACAGTAGAGGTGTATAATCACAGTAGAGGTATATAATCACAGTAGAGTAGAGTGTATAATCACAGTAGAGGTGTATAATCACAGTAGAGGTATAATCACAGAGGTGTATAATCACAGTAGAGGTGTATAATCACAGTAGAGGTGTATAATCACAGTAGAGGTATATAATCACAGTAGAGGTGTATAATCACAGTAGGGTATATAGAGGTGTATAATCACAGTAGAGAGGTGTATAATCACAGTAGAGGTGTATAATCACAGTAGAGGTATATAATCACAGTAGAGGTATATAATCACAGTAGAGGTATATATAGAGATAATCACAGTAGAGGTGTATAATCACAGTAGAGGTGTATAATCACAGTAGAGGTGTATAATCACAGTAGAGGTATATAATCACAGTAGAGGTATATATAGAGGTGTATAATCACAGTAGAGGTATATATGTATAATCACAGGTATATAATCACAGTAGGTGTATAATACAGTAGAGGTGTATAATCACAGTAGAGGTGTATAATCACATCACAGAGAGTGTATAATCACAGTAGAGGTATATATAGATGTATAATCACAGTAGAGGTATATAATCACAGTAGAGGTGTATAATCACAGTAGAGGTATATATAGGTATATAATCACTGTAGAGGTATATATAGAGCTGTATAATCACAGTAGAGGTATATAATCACAGTAGAGGTATATAATCACAGTAGAGGTATATAATCACAGTAGAGGTGTATAATCACAGTAGAGGTGTATAATCACAGTAGAGGTATATAATCACAGTAGAGGTATATATAGAGGTGTATAATCACAGTAGAGGTATATAATCACAGTAGAGGTATATAATCACAGTAGAGGTGTATAATCACAGTAGAGGTATATATAGAGGTGTATAATCACAGTAGAGGTATATATAGAGGTGTATAATCACAGTAGAGGTGTATAATCACAGTAGAGGTGTATAATCACAGTAGAGGTGTATAATCACAGTAGAGGTGTATAATCACAGTAGAGGTATATAATCACAGTAGAGGTGTATAATCACAGTAGAGGTATATATAGAGGTGTATAATCACAGTAGAGGTATATATAGAGGTGTATAATCACAGTAGAGGTGTATAATCACAGTAGAGGTGTATAATCACAGTAGAGGTGTATAATCACAGTAGAGGTGTATAATCACAGTAGAGGTATATAATCACAGTAGAGGTGTATAATCACAGTAGAGGTGTATAATCACAGTAGAGGTGTATAATCACAGTAGAGGTGTATAATCACAGTAGAGGTGTATAATCACAGTAGTAGAGGTATATAATCACAGTAGAGGTATATAATCACAGTAGAGGTATATAATCACAGTAGAGTGTATATTCACAGTAGTGTATAATCACAGTAGAGGTATATAATCACAGTATGTATAATCACAGTAGAGGTATATATAGAGGTGTATAATCACAGTAGAGGTGTATAATCACAGTAGAGGTGTATAATCACAGTAGAGGTGTATAATCACAGTAGAGGTATATAATCACAGTAGAGGTGTATATAGAGGTATATAATCACAGTAGAGGTATATATAGAGGTGTATAATCACAGTAGAGGTATATATAGAGGTGTATAATCACAGTAGAGGTATATAATCACAGTAGAGGTATATAATCACAGTAGAGGTGTATAATCACAGTAGAGGTATATATAGAGGTGTATAATCACAGTAGAGGTATATATAGAGGTGTATAATCACAGTAGAGGTGTATAATCACAGTAGAGGTGTATAATCACAGTAGAGGTGTATAATCACAGTAGAGGTGTATAATCACAGTAGAGGTGTATAATCACAGTAGAGGTGTATAATCACAGTAGAGGTGTATAATCACAGTAGAGGTGTATAATCACAGTAGAGGTGTATAATCACAGTAGAGGTGTATAATCACAGTAGAGATGTATAATCACAGTAGAGGTGTATAATCACAGTAGAGGTATATATAGAGGTGTATAATCACAGTAGAGGTGTATAATCACAGTAGAGGTATATAATCACAGTAGAGGTGTATAATCACAGTAGAGGTATATATAGAGGTGTATAATCACAGTAGATATATAGAGGTGTATAATCACAGTAGAGGTGTATAATCACAGTAGAGGTATATAATCACAGTAGAGGTGTATAATCACAGTAGAGGTGTATAATCACAGTAGAGGTGTATAATCACAGTAGAGGTGTATAATCACAGTAGAGGTATATAATCACAGTAGAGGTGTATAATCACAGTAGAGGTGTATAATCACAGTAGAGGTGTATAATCACAGTAGAGGTGTATAATCACAGTAGAGGTGTATAATCACAGTAGAGGTATATAATCACAGTAGAGGTGTATAATCACAGTAGAGGTGTATAATCACAGTAGAGGTATATAATCACAGTAGAGGTATATAATCACAGTAGAGGTATATATAGAGGTGTATAATCACAGTAGAGGTGTGTATAATCACAGTAGAGGTGTATAATCACAGTAGAGATGTATAATCACAGTAGAGGTATATAATCACAGTACAGGTGTATAATCACAGTAGAGGTGTATAATCACAGTAGAGATGTATAATCACAGTAGAGGTATATAATCAGTAGAGGTATATATAGGTGTATAATCACAGTAGAGGTATATATAGAGGTGTATAATCACAGTAGAGGTGTATAATCACAGTAGAGGTATATATAGAGGTGTATAATCACAGTAGAGGTGTATAATCACAGTAGAGGTATATATAGAGGTGTATAATCACAGTAGAGGTGTATAATATAATCACAGTAGAGGTATATATAGTGTATATCACAGTAGAGGTGTATAATCACAGTAGAGGTGTATAATCACAGTAGAGGTATATATAGAGGTGTATAATCACAGTAGAGGTGTATAATCACAGTAGAGGTATATAATATAATCACAGTAGAGGTGTATAATCACAGTAGAGGTATATAATCACAGTAGAGGTGTATAATCACAGTAGAGGTATATATAGTGTATAATCACAGTAGAGGTATATATAGAGCTGTATAATCACAGTAGAGGTATATATTCACAGTAGAGGTGTATAATCACAGTAGATGTATATAATCACAGTAGAGGTGTATAATCACAGTAGAGGTGTATAATCACAGTAGAGGTATATAATCACAGTAGATGTATATAATCACAGTAGAGGTATATAATCACAGTAGAGGTGTATAATCACAGTAGATGTATATCATCACAGTAGAGGTATATAATCACAGTAGAGGTGTATAATCACAGTAGAGGTATATATAGAGGTGTATAATCACAGTAGAGGTGTATAATCATAGTAGAGGTATATAATCATAGTAGAGGTGTATAATCACAGTAGAGTATATAATCACAGTAGAGGTATATAATCACAGTAGAGGTGTATAATCACAGTAGAGGTATATAATCACAGTAGAGGTGTATAATCACAGTAGAGGTATATATAGAGGTGTATAATCACAGTAGAGGTATATATAGAGGTGTATAATCACAGTAGAGGTGTATAATCACAGTAGAGGTATATAATCATAGTAGAGGTGTATAATCACAGTAGAGGTGTATAATCACAGTAGAGGTGTATAATCACAGTAGAGGTGTATAATCACAGTAGAGGTGTATAATCACAGTAGAGGTGTATAATCACAGTAGAGGTGTATAATCACAGTAGAGGTATATATAGAGGTATATAATCACAGTAGAGGTATATAATCACAGTAGAGGTATATAATCACAGTAGAGGTGTATAATCACAGTAGAGGTATATAATCACAGTAGAGGTATATAATCACAGTAGAGGTATATAATCACAGTAGAGGTGTATAATCACAGTAGAGGTGTATAATCACAGTAGAGGTATATAATCACAGTAGAGGTATATAATCACAGTAGAGGTGTATAATCACAGTAGAGGTGTATAATCACAGTAGAGGTATATAATCACAGTAGAGGTATATAATCACAGTAGAGGTATATATAGAGGTGTATAATCACAGTAGAGGTGTATAATCACAGTAGAGGTATATAATCACAGTAGAGGTGTATAATCACAGTAGAGGTGTATAATCACAGTAGAGGTGTATAATCACAGTAGAGGTGTATAATCACAGTAGAGGTGTATAATCACAGTAGAGGTGTATAATCACAGTAGAGGTGTATAATCACAGTAGAGGTGTATAATCACAGTAGAGGTGTATAATCACAGTAGAGGTGTATAATCACAGTAGAGGTGTATAATCACAGTAGAGGTGTATAATCACAGTAGAGGTGTATAATCACAGTAGAGGTATATATAGAGGTGTATAATCACAGTAGAGGTATATATAGAGGTGTATAATCACAGTAGAGGTATATATAGAGGTGTATAATCACAGTAGAGGTGTATAATCACAGTAGAGGTATATATAGAGGTGTATAATCACAGTAGAGGTGTATAATCACAGTAGAGGTATATAATCACAGTAGAGGTGTATAATCACAGTATAGGTATATATAGAGTGTGTATAATCACAGTAAGGGTATATATAGAGGTGTATAATCACAGTAAGGTATATATAGAGGTGTATAATCACAGTAGAGGTATATATAGAGGTGTATAATCACAGTAGAGGTGTATAATCACAGTAGAGGTGTATAATCACAGTAGAGGTGTATAATCACAGTAGATGTATATAATCACAGTAGAGGTGTATAATCACAGTAGAGGTGTATAATCACAGTATAGTTATATATTCACAGTAAAGGTTTATAATCACAGTAGAGGTATATAACCTGAGTTTGCCAATTCCTCCTCCTTCTCCTCCTCCTTCTCCTTCTCCCCCTCTTCCTGCTCTGTACTTTATCGTACTCATTTTCTCTCCTGTAAACACACACACCAGAGACATTACACACACACCAGAGACATTACACACACACCAGAGATATTATACACAGACCAGAGATATTATACACACACCAGAGACATTACACACACACCAGAGATATTATGCACACACCAGAAACATTATCCACACACCAGAGATATTATACACACACCAGAGATATTATACACACACCAGAGACATTATACACACACCAGAGATATTATACACACACCAGACATATTATATACACACCAGATATATTATACACACACCAGACATATTATATACACACCAGAGACATTACACACACACCAGAGATATTATACACTCACCAGATATATTATACACACACCAGATATATTATACACACACCAGATATATTATATACACACCAGAGACATTACACACACACCCGAGATATTATACACTCACCAGATATATTATACACACACCAGAGATATTATACACTCACCAGATATATTATACACACACCAGAGATATTACATACACCAGAGATATTATACACACACCAGAGATATTATACACACACTAGAGATATTATACACTCACCAGATATATTATACACACACCAGATATATTATACACACACCAGAGATATTACATACACCAGAGATATTATACACACACCAGATATATTATACACACACCAGAGATATTATACACTCACCAGATATATTATACACACGCCAGATATATTATACACACACCAGAGATATTACATACACCAGAGATATTATACACACACAGAGATATTACACACACCAGAGGTATTACACACACCAGAGATATTACACACACCAGAGATATTACACACACCAGAGATATTATACACACACCAGATTCATTATACACACACCAGAGACATTATACACACACCAGAGATATTATACACACCAGAGACATTATACACACACCAGAGATATTATACACACACCAGACATATTATACACACACCAGAGACATTATACACACACCAGATATATTATACACACACCAGAGACATTATACACTCACCAGAGATATTATACACACACCAGATTCATTATACACACACCAGAGATATTATACACACACCAGAGACATTATACACTCACCAGAGATATTATACACACACCAGAGACATTATACACACACCAGACATATTATACACATACCAGAGACATTATACACACACCAGATATATTATACACACACCAGAGATATTATACACAAACCAGACATATTATATACACACCAGAGATATTATACACTCACCAGAGATATTATACACACACCAGAGATATTATACACACACCAGAGACATTATACACACACCAGAGATATTATACACACACCAGAGATATTATACACACACCAGAGATATTATACACACACCAGAGATATTATACACACACCAGAGATATTATACACACACCAGAGACATTATACACACACCAGAGATATTATACACACACCAGAGACATTATACACACACCAGAGATATTATACACACACCAGATTCATTATACACACACCAGAGATATTATACACACACCAGAGACATTATACACTCACCAGAGATATTATACACACACCAGAGACATTATACACACACCAGACATATTATACACATACCAGAGACATTATACACTCACCAGAGACATTATACACTCACCAGATATATTATACACACACCAGCCATATTATATACACACCAGAGACATTATGCACACACCAGATATATTATACACACACCAGAGATATTATACACACACCAGAGATATTATGCACACACCAGAAACATTATACACACACCAGAGATATTATACACACACCAGAGATATTATACACACACCAGAGATATTATACACACACCAGAGACATTATACACACACCAGAGATATTATACACACACCAGAGATATTATACACACACCAGAGATATTATACACACACCAGAGATATTATACACACACCAGAGATATTATACACACACCAGAGATATTATACACACACCAGAGATATTATACACACACCAGAGATATTATACACACACCAGAGACATTATACACACACCAGAGATATTATACACACACCAGATTCATTATACACACACCAGATATATTATACACACACCAGAGACATTATACACTCACCAGAGATATTATACACACACCAGATACATTATACACACACCAGACATATTATACACACACCAGAGACATTATACACACACCAGATATATTATACACACACCAGAGATATTATACACAAACCAGACATATTATATACACACCAGAGATATTATACACTCACCAGAGATATTATACACTCACCAGAGATATTATACACACACCAGAGACATTATACACACACCAGAGATATTATACACACACCAGATATATTATACACACACCAGATATATTATACACACACCAGAGATATTATATACACACCAGAGACATTACACACACACCCGAGATATTATACACTCACCAGATATATTATACACACACCAGAGATATTATACACTCACCAGATATATTATACACACACCAGAGATATTACATACACCAGAGATATTATACACACACCAGAGATATTATACACACACTAGAGATATTATACACTCACCAGATATATTATACACACACCAGATATATTATACACACACCAGAGATATTACATACACCAGAGATATTATACACACACCAGATATATTATACACACACCAGAGATATTATACACTCACCAGATATATTATACACACGCCAGATATATTATACACACACCAGAGATATTACATACACCAGAGATATTATACACACACAGAGATATTACACACACCAGAGGTATTACACACACCAGAGATATTACACACACCAGAGATATTACACACACCAGAGATATTATACACACACCAGATTCATTATACACACACCAGAGACATTATACACACACCAGAGATATTATACACACACCAGAGACATTATACACACCAGAGATATTATACACACACCAGACATATTATACACACACCAGAGACATTATACACACACCAGATATATTATACACACACCAGAGACATTATACACTCACCAGAGATATTATACACACACCAGATTCATTATACACACACCAGAGATATTATACACACACCAGAGACATTATACACTCACCAGAGATATTATACACACACCAGATACATTATACACACACAGACATATTATACACACACCAGAGACATTATACACACACCAGATATATTATACACACACCAGAGATATTATACACAAACCAGACATATTATATACACACCAGAGATATTATACACTCACCAGAGATATTATACACTCACCAGAGATATTATACACACACCAGAGACATTATACACACACCAGAGATATTATACACACACCAGATATATTATACACACACCAGATATATTATACACACACCAGAGATATTATACACACACCAGAGATATTATACACACACCAGAGACATTATACACACACAGAGATATTATACACACACCAGAGACATTATACACTCACCAGAGATATTATACACACACCAGATTCATTATACACACCAGAGATATTATACACACACCAGAGACATTATACACTCACCAGAGATATTATACACACACCAGAGACATTACACACACACCAGACATATTATACACACACCAGAGACATTATACACACACCGGAGACATTATACACTCACCAGATATATTATACACACACCAGCCATATTATATACACACCAGAGACATTATGCACACACCAGATATATTATACACACACCAGAGATATTATACACACACCAGAGATATTATGCACACACCAGAAACATTATACACACACCAGAGATATTATACACACACCAGAGATATTATACACTCACCAGAGACATTATACACACACCAGAGACATTATACACACACCAGAGATATTATACACACACCAGAGATATTATACACACACCAGAGATATTATACACACACCAGAGACATTATACACACACCAGAGATATTATACACACACCAGAGATATTATACACACACCAGAGACATTATACACACACCAGAGATATTATACACACACCAGAGACATTATACACACACCAGAGATATTATACACACACCAGATTCATTATACACACACCAGATATATTATACACACACCAGAGACATTATACACTCACCAGAGATATTATACACACACCAGATACATTATACACACACCAGACATATTATACACACACCAGAGACATTATACACACACCAGATATATTATACACACACCAGAGATATTACACACACACCAGAGATATTATGCACACACCAGAAACATTATCCACACACCAGAGATATTATACACACACCAGAGATATTATACACACACCAGAGACATTATACACACACCAGAGATATTATACACACACCAGAGATATTATACACACACCAGAGATATTATACACACACCAGAGATATTATACACACACCAGAGATATTATACACACACCAGAGACATTATACACACACCAGAGATATTATACACACACCAGAGACATTATACACACACCAGAGATATTATACACACACCAGATTCATTATACACACACCAGAGATATTATACACACACCAGAGACATTATACACTCACCAGAGATATTATACACACACCAGAGACATTATACACACCAGAGATATTATACACACACCAGAGACATTATACACACACCAGACATATTATACACACACCAGATTCATTATACACACCAGAGATATTATACACACACCAGAGACATTATACACTCACCAGAGATATTATACACACACCAGATACATTATACACACCAGAGATATTATACACACACCAGAGACATTATACACTCACCAGAGATATTATACACACACCAGAGACATTATACACTCACCAGAGATATTATACACACACCAGAGACATTATACACTCACCAGAGATATTATACACACACCAGATTCATTATACACACCAGAGATATTATACACACACCAGAGACATTATACACACACCAGACATATTATACACACACCAGAGACATTATACACTCACCAGAGATATTATACACACACCAGAGACATTATACACACACCAGACATATTATACACACACCAGAGACATTATACACACACCAGAGATATTATACACACACCAGAAATATTATACACACACCAGAGACATTATACACACACCAGAGACATTATACACACACTAGAGACATTATACACACACTAGAGACATTATACACACACCAGAGACATTATACACACACTAGAGACATTATACACACACCAGAGACATTATACACACACCAGAGATATGAAACTGTAAGGGGAGCGTAACTGGTGGCAGAGAAGTCTGACGCAGGAGAACAGAACTGGGTGAACCCACAAACCCCACAACGGCCCCACAAGCTGCAGACCCAGCTTCCGGCAGGGCTGGCGAAGGGGCAGGTTTCGGGTGGAGAGCCAGACCGCGGTGACGGTCTGCGCCGGCTTTCTGGCTCAACACGGCACGCTGAAGGTGAACGTGGGCTGCCTCCCATGTTTCCTCCGGGCGCCGGAACCAGTCGTCCACCACAGGAGCCTCGGTCTCTGATGCCAAGGAGCCAGAAATGGCTGATACCCCAATACGCACTGGAAGGGGGAGAGGCACCCCGTAGTGCCGGAAGACGTGTGTAAACAAGGCCTCCGCAGTCTGTAGGGCCGTAGGGAGACCGGGCAGCGGGAGGAGACGGCAGGACTTAGAGAAATGTTCCACAACGACCAGGATCGTGGTGTTTCCCTGTGAGGGAGACTTGTTTACATGTTGCTGTGAGTTTTGTTGCCAACTTTACTTTGCTACCTGACAACTTTACGGTTTTTACTTTTTCATCACCGTTTATATTTGTAGTTTTTCCCTCACTCAACTTTGTTTCATTCAACTTTTTCACTCAGGACACTTTATCTGGACATGGTTCGTCAGGACCTCCAACAGCCGAAGCTAAGTAGTAACATTAACATGATGCCTTCTAATTGCAGTCGCTGTACTCATAATATACAGGAGAATGATCGCCTTACGGCGAGGACAGCTGTGCTGCAAGCCCAGCTTCAGACAGAATCGTTAGGCAAGGGTAATTTCAGTGTAGGAAAGGATGAAACAGCGTCTGTGCCACCAGTAAGTACAGATAGTAACGTTAGTATAAATCCCCTCGCACAGTCCCCGCAGCCGGACGACTTTCTCACGGTTTCTGGAAGGAAATGCTGTAGGAACGCTCAACCGGTGTCGCTCATTCAGCCGACAGAAACTTTCAACCGGTTTTCCCCATTAAGCAGCGAGTCGGAGTCAGAGGCCGAGCCTTCTCTGGTCTCTACTCCTCCCATTACGGGGTCTGAGACGCCGAAGCCTCCCACCATTAGCTCTGACAAATTGAAAACCCTAGTCATTGGCGACTCCATTACCCGCAGTATTAGACTTAAAATGAATCATCCAGCTATCATACACTGTTTACAAGGGGGCAGGGCTACCGACATTAAGGCTAATCTGAAGATGGTGCTGGCTAAAGCTAAAACTGGCGAGTGTAGGGAGTATAGAGATATTGTTATCCATGTCGGCACCAACGATGTTCGGATGAAACAGTCAGAGGTCACCAAGTGCAACGTAGCTTCAGCCTGTAAATCAGCTAGAAAAATGTTGTCATCGAGTAATTTTCTTTGGCCCCCTCCCAGTCAGAGGGAGTGATGAGATCTACAGCAGAGTCTCACAACTCAATCGCTGGTTGAAAACTGTTTTCTGCTCCTCCCAAAAGATAGAATTTGTAGATAATTGGCCCAGTTTCTGGAACTCACCCATAAACAGGACCGAGCCTGGCCTGTTGAGGAGTGACGGACTCCATCCTAGCTGGAGGGGTGCTCTCATCTCATCTATCAACATAGATAGGGCTCAAACTCCTCTAGCTCCACAATGAGATAGAGTGCAGGCCAGGCAGCAGGCTGTTATCCAGCCTGCCAGCTTAGTGGAGTCTGCCACTAGCACAGTCAGTGTAGTCAGCTTAGCTATCCCCATTGAGACCGTGTCTCTGCCTCGACCCAGGTTGGGCAAACCTAAACATGGCGGTGTTCGCCTTAGCAATCTCACTCGAATAAATACCTCCTCCATTCCTGACATTATTGAAGGAGATCGTGATACCTCACATCTCAAAATAGGGTTACTTAATGTTAGATCCCTCACTTGAAAGGCAGTTAAAGTCAATGAACTAATCACTGATCATAATCTTGATATGATTGGCTGAAACATGGCTTAACTGCTTGCGTCGAGCATCCCGGATCCGGTATCGTGACGACAGCCTCAAGCTCATTACCATAACGCAACGTTAACTATTCATGAAAATCGCAAATGAAATGAAATTAATCTATTTGCACTCAAGCTTAGCCTTTTGTTAACAACACTGTCATCTCAGATTTTCAAAATATGCTTTTGAACCATAGCTAAACAAGCATTTGTGTAACAGTATTGATAGCCTAGCATAGGATTATGCCTGGCTTTCAGCATGCAACATTTTCACAAAAACCAGCATGCAACATTTTCACAAAAACCAGAAAAGGATTCAAATAAAATAATTTATCTTTGAAGAACTTCAGATGTTTTCAATGAGGAGACTCTCAGTTAGATAGCAAATGTTCAGTTTTTACAAAAAAATATTATTTGTGTTGACAAATCACTCCGTTTCCATCATCACGTTTGGGTAAGAAAAAAAAAAAGAAATAAAGAAAAAGAAAAAATTAAGTCATTAAAACGCGAACTTTTTTCCAAATTAACTCCATAATATCGACAGAAACATGGCAAACCGATGTTTAGAATCAATCCTCAAGGTGTTTTTCACATATCTATCGACGATAAATCCTTCGTGGCAGTTGACTTTCTCTTCTGAAGAAATGGAACGCGCATGGACCTACAGATTACGCAATAATTTCGACACAGGACACCGGGCGGGACACCAGGTAAATGTAGTCTCTTATGGTCAATCTTCCAATGATATGCCTACAAACACGTCACAATGCTGCAGACATCTTGGACGAACGGCAGAGAGCATAAGCTCGTTCACAGCACATTCACAGACATATAAGGAGACGATAGTAAAACAGAGCATCAAAAATCCTGATCATTTCCTGTTTGAGGTTTCATCTTGGTTTCGCCTGTAAGATCAGTTCTGGAGAACTCACAGATAATATCTTTGCAGTTTTGAAAACGTCAGAGTGTTTTCTTTCCGAAGCTGGCAATTATATGCATAGCCGAGCATCTTTTCGTGACAAAATATTGCGCTTAAAACGGGCACGTTTTTTTTATCCAATAATGACATAGCGCCCCCATAGATTGAAGAGGTTAAGCCTGATTAATGTACTGTGTTAAATGAGGCCTCATCTCCTGGTTACACTAGTGACCATATCCCCCATGCATCCCGCAAAGGCGGAGGTGTTGCTAACATTTACGATTGCAAATGACAATTTTTTTTTTTTAAATAGAGGTTTTCGTCTTTTGAACTTCTAGTCATGAAATCTATGCAGCCTTCTCAATCAATTTTTATATCTACTGTTTACAGACCTCCTGGGCCATATACAGCGTTCCTCACTGATTTCCCTGAAGTCCTATCGGACCTTGTAGTCATAGCAGATAATATTATATTTTTTGGTGATTTTAATATTCTCATGGAAAAGTCCACAGACCCACTCCAAAAGCCTTTCGGAGCCATCATCGACTCAGTGGGTTTTGTCCAACATGTCTCTGGACCTACTCACTTTCACAGTCACAGGAGTATCAAAAGTCATGCTCTAAATTCTCAGACAACCCAAAGATTCCTTGGTGCCCTTCCAGACTCCCTCTGCCTACCCAAGGACATCAGAGGACAGAAATCAGTTCACCACCTAACTGAGGAACTCAATTTAACCTTGCGCAATACCCTAGATGCAGTTGCACCCCTAAAAACTAAAAACATTTGTCACAAGAAACTAGCTCCCTGGTATACAGAAAAAAACAGAGCTCTGAAGCAAGCTTCCAGAACATTGGAACGGAAATGGCGCCACACCAAACTAGAAGTCTTCCAACTAGCTTGGAAAGACGGTACCGTGCAGTATTGAAGAGCCCTCACTGCTGTTCGATCATAAGAGCAATCCTAAATGTATTTTTGATACTGTCGCAAAGATAACTAAAAAGCAGCCTTCCCCAAGAGAGGATGGCTTTCACTTCAGCAGTAATAAATTCATGAAGATCATGATTATTGGAAAGCAAATTACGGACTCCTCTTAAAATCTGCTTATTCCTCCAAAGCTCAGTTGTTCTGAGTCTGCACAACTCTGCCAGGACCTAGGATCAAGAGACACTCAAGTGTTTTAGTACTACATCTCTTGACACAATGATGAAAATAATCGTGGCCTCTAAACCATGAAGCTGCATACTGGACCCCAATCCAACTAAACTACTGAAAGAGCTGATTCCTGTGCTTGGCCCTCCTATGTTGAACATAATAAACGGCTCTCTATCCACGGGATGTGTACCAAACTCACTAAAAGTGTCAGAAATAAAGCCTCTCTTGAAAATGCCAAACCTTGAACCAGAAAATATTTAAAAAACTATCAGCCTATTTCGAATCTTCCATTCCTCTCTAAATTTTTTGAAAAAGCTGTTGCGCAGCAACTCACTGCCTTCCTGAAGACAAACAATGTATACGAAATGCTTCAGTCTGGTTTTAGAACCCATCATAGCACTCAGACTGCACTTGTGAAGGTGGTAAATTACATTTTAATGGCGTCAGACCGAGGCTCTGCATCTGTCCTTGTGCTCCTAGACCTTAGTGCTGCTTTTGATACCATCGATCACCACATTCTTCTGGAGAGATTGGAAACCCAAATTGGTCTACACGGACAAGTTCTGGCCTGGTTTAGATCTTATCTGTCGGAAAGATATACGTTTGTCTCTGTGAATGGTTTGTCCTCTGACAAATCAACTGTAAATTTCGGTGTTCCTCACGGTACTGTTTTAGGACCACTATTGTGTTCATATATTTTACCTCTTGGGGATGTCATTTGAAAACATAATGTTAACATTCACTGCTATGCGGATGACACACAGCTGTACATTTCAATGTAACATGGTGAAGCCCCAAAATTGCCCTCGCTAGAAGCCTGTGTTTCAGACATAAGGAAGTGGACGGCTGAAAACATTCTACTTTTAAACTCGGACGAAACAGAAATGCTTGTTCTAGGTCCCAAGAAACAAACAGATCCGCTGTTGAATCTGACAATTACTCTTAATGGTTGTACAGTCGTCTCAAATAAAACTGTGAAGGACCTCGGCGTTACTCTGGACCCTGATCTCTCTTTTGACGAACATATCAAGACTGTTTCAAGGACAGCTTTTATCCATCTTCGTGACATTGCAGAAATCAGAAACTTTCTATCCAAAATTCCATGCTTTTGTTAATTCTAGATTAGACTACTGCAATGCTCTACTTTCTGGCTACCCAGATGAAGCACTAAATAAACTTCAGTTAGTGCCAAATACGGCTGCTAGAATCCTGACTAGAACCCCAAAAAAAAGATCATATTACTCCCGTGCTAGCCTCACTACACTGGCTTCCTGTTAAGGCAAGGGCTGATTTCAAGGTTTTACTGCTAACCTACAAAGCATTACATGGGCTTGCTCCTACCTATCTTTCCGATTTAGTCCTGCCGTACATACCTACATGTACGCTACGGTCACAAGACGCAGGCCTCCTAATTGTCCAAGAATTTCTAAGCAAACAGCTGGAGGCAGGGCTTTCTCCTATAGACCTCCATTTTTATGGAATGGTCTGCCTACTCATGTGAGAGACGCAGACTCAGTCTCAACCTTTAAGTCTTTACTGAAGACTACTGAAGACTACCTACCTCTTCAGTAGGTCATATGATTGAGTGTAGTCTGGCCCAAGAGTGTGAAGGTGAAGGAAAGGATCTGGAGCAACGAACCGCCCTTTCTGTCTCTGCCTGGCCGGTTCCTCTCTCTCCACTGGGATTCTCTGCCTCTAACCCTATTACAGGGACTGAGTCACTGGCTTGCTGGTGCTCTTCCATGCCGTCCCTAGGAGGGGTGCGTCACTTGAGTGGGTTGAGTTGATCTTCCTGTATGGGTTGGCGCCCCCCCTTGTGTTGTGCCGATCTTTGTGGGCTATACTCGGCCTTGTCTCAGGATGGTAAGTTGGTGGTTGAAGATATCCCACTAGTGGTGTGAGGGCTGTGCAGTTTCAACTGTTCTGCCTGCTGCTATGGGACCCTGACCTGTTCACTGGACGTGCTACCGGTCCCAGACCTGCTGTTTTCAACTCTCTAGAGACTGCAGGAGCAGTAGAGATGATCGGCTATGAAAAGCCAACTGACATTTCCTCCTGATGTGCTGACTTGTTGCACCCTCGACAACTGCTGTGATTATTATTATTTGACCATGCGGGTAATTTATGAACATTTGAACATCTTGGCCATGTTCTGTTATAATCTCCACCCAGCACAGCCAGAAGAGGACTGGCCACCCCTCATATCCTGGTTCCTCTCTAGGTTTCTTCTTAGGTTCCGACCTTTCTAGGGAGTTTTTCCTAACCACAGTGCTTCTACACCTGCATTGCTTGCTGTTTGGGGTTTTAGGCTGGGTATTTACAGCCCTTTGAGATATCAGCTGATGTACGAAGGGCTAAATGAATACATTTGATTTTATTTGACGTAGATTGGTAAGGAAGTCCACCAACAGGTGGGACCAAGGCCGTTGTGGAACATGTAAGGGGTGTAATTTACCTCTGGGAAGGTGCCTAGGAGCCTTACACTGAGTGCACACCGAGCAGGAGGAAACATAAAGCCTCACGTCCTTAGCCAAAGTGGGCCACCAGTACTTCCCACTCAGACAGCGCACCGTCCGACTGATGCCTGGATGACCAGAGGAGGGTGACGTGTGATAATAGATCAGCCGGTCACAAACAGCAGACGGAACGTACAGACGCCCAGAGGGACACTGGAGGGTCTACTGGAGCCCACTCGCCTCCTCAATAGACCGTCCAATGTATCCACGCCTTCAAAGCCTTGACGACAGCCAACAGCTCCCAGTCCCCCACATCATAGTTTCTCTCCGCCGGGCTGAGCTTCCTCGAGAAGAAGGCACAGGGGCGGAGCTTCGGTGGCGTACCCGAGTGCTGAGAGAGCACGGCTCCTATCCCAGCTTCGGACGCGTCCACCTCCACTATTAATGCCAAAGATGGATCCGGATGAGCCAGCACGGGACCCGGGGTAAACCTCAGGTGACTGAAAGCCCTGTCCACCTCAGCTGTCCACTGCAGTCGCACCGGTCCCCCCTTCAGCAGTGAGGTAATGGGAGCCGGTACCTGACCAAAACCCCGGATAAACCTCCGGTAGTAGTTGGCAAATGCTAGAAACCGCTGCACCTCCTTTACCATGGTGGGAGTCGGCCAATTATGCACGGCTGAGATGCTGTCATTTTCCATCTCCACCCCTGATGTGGAAATGCGGTACCCTAGGAAGGAGACGGACTGCTGGAAGAACAGGCATTTCTCAGCCTTGACGTACAGGTCATGCTCCAAACAGTCGACCAAGCACCTTGCGCACCAGGGACACATGATCGGCGCATATAGCACGGTGGAGACCTGGTCTGGGCTTTCCGCCGTAGTAGCACCTACGGAAAACCCTAAACACCTCCCCGAGCACTCTTGCGACCACCCCGTGAGAGCCCTCCGTTGCCATGAAACAGCGGGATCATGACACACTAACCAGGGTAGGCCTAGCACCACGGGAAACGCAGGAGAGTCAATGAGAAAGAGAGTATGATGGCTGCTCACTGCCAGGGTTTCCTGCTTCAGTTGGAATTATACCTGGCCACCGTCCACCCAGCTCCTTTGGGCCATGAAAGGGTGTCAGCCCTCGTCTAATGCCTCTCGGGGAAAGCCCTGGAGTCATCAATATACACCACTACACCCTGCCCGTGCAGGTCCCTGAAAATCTCATCTACAAAGGCTTGGAAGACTGATGGAGCATTCATCAACCCGTACGGCATGACGAGGTTCTCATAATGCCCTGAGGTCATACTGAACACCGTCTTCCACTCGTCTCCCTCCCAGACACCAGGTTGCAACGCGCACCTGAGATCTAGTTTACACCAGGTTGTAACGCGCACCTGAGATCTAGTTTACACCAGGTTGTAACGCGCTCCTGAGATCTAGTTTACACCAGGTTGTAAAGCGCTCCTGAGATCTAGTTTACACCAGGTTGTAAAGCGATCCTGAGATCTAGTTTACACCAGGTTGTAACGCGCTCCTGAGATCTAGTTTACACCAGGTTGTAAAGTGCTCCTGAGATCTAGTTTACACCAGGTTGTAACGCGCTCCTGAGATCTAGTTTACACCAGGTTGTAACGCGCTCCTGAGATCTAGTTTACACCAGGTTGTAAAGTGCTCCTGAGATCTAGTTTACACCAGGTTGTAACGCGCTCCTGAGATCTAGTTTACACCAGGTTGCAAAGCGCTCCTGAGATCTAGTTTACACCAGGTTGTAAAGTGCTCCTGAGATCTAGTTTACACCAGGTTGTAAAGCGCTCCTGAGATCTAGTTTACACCAGGTTGTAACGCGCTCCTGAGATCTAGTTTACACCAGGTTGTAACGCGCTCCTGAGATCTAGTTTACACCAGGTTGTAAAGCGCTCCTGAGATCTAGTTTACACCAGGTTGTAAAGCGCTCCTGAGATCTAGTTTACACCAGGTTGCAAAGCGCTCCTGAGATCTAGTTTACACCAGGTTGTAACGCGCTCCTGAGATCTAGTTTACACCAGGTTGTAAAGCGCTCCTGAGATCTAGTTTACACCAGGTTGTAACGCGCTCCTGAGATCTAGTTTACACCAGGTTGTAAAGTGCTCCTGAGATCTAGTTTACACCAGGTTGTAACGCGCTCCTGAGATCTAGTTTACACCAGGTTGTAACGCGCTCCTGAGATCTAGTTTACACCAGGTTGTAAAGCGCTCCTGAGATCTAGTTTACACCAGGTTGTAAAGCGCTCCTGAGATCTAGTTTACACCAGGTTGTAAAGCGCTCCTGAGATCTAGTTTACACCAGGTTGTAAAGCGCTCCTGAGATCTAGTTTACACCAGGTTGTAACGCGCTCCTGAGATCTAGTTTACACCAGGTTGTAAAGCGCTCCTGAGATCTAGTTTACACCAGGTTGTAACGCGCTCCTGAGATCTAGTTTACACCAGGTTGTAACGCGCTCCTGAGATCTAGTTTACACCAGGTTGTAAAGCGCTCCTGAGATCTAGTTTGGTGAAGAAGCGCGTCCCGTGCACTGACTCAATCGCCGTGGCGATAAGAGGTAGCGGGTAACTATACCTCATAGTGATCTGTTTTAGGCCTCGATAGTCAATACACGGGCGCAGACCTCCCCTATAATAATACCCTTATAACACGCCTATAACACTCCTATAACACCCCTATAACACTCATATAACACCCCTATAATAATACCCCTATAACACCCCTATAATAACCCCCTATACCACCCCTATAATAACCCCCTATAACACTCCTATAACACCCCTATAACACCCCTATAACACCCCTATTACACCCCTATAACACTCCTATTACACCCCTATAACACCCCTATTACACCCCTATAACACTCCTATAACACCCCTATAACACTCCTATTACACCCCTATAACACTCCTATAACACCCTATAACACCCCTATAACACCCTATTACACCCCTATAACACCCCTATAACACTCCTATAACACCCCTATAACACTCCTATAACACTCCTATAACACCCCTATAATACCCCTATAACACCCCTATAACACTCCTATAATACCCCTATAACACCCCTATAACACCCCTATAACACCCCTATAACACCCCTATAACACTCCTATAACACCCCTATAACACTCCTATAACACCCCTATAACACCCATATAACACTCCTATTACACCCCTATAACACTCCTATAACACCCCTATAACACTCCTATAACACCCCTATAACACCCCTATAATACCCCTATAACACTCCTATAACACTCCTATAACACCCCTATAACACCCTATAACACACCTATAACACCCCTATAATACCCTATAACACTAATACCTATAACACCCCTATAACACACCTATAACACTCCTATAACACCCCTATAACACCCTATAACACTCCTATAACACCCCTATAACACCCCTATAATACCCCTATAACACACCTATAATACCCTATAACACACCTATAACACTCCTATAACACCCCTATAACACCCTATAACACTCCTATAATACCCCTATAACACTACTATAACACACCTATAACACTCCTATAACACCCTATAACACTCCTATAACACTCCTATAACACCCCTATAACACCCCTATAACACCCTATAACACACCTATAATACCCTATAACACACCTATAACACTCCTATAACACCCCTATAACACCCTATAACACTCCTATAGCACCCCTATAACACTACTATAACACCCCTATAACACCCTATAACACACCTATAACACTCCTATAACACCCTATAACACTCCTATAACACCCCTATAACACCCTATAATAACCCCTATAACACACCTATAATACCCCTATAACACCCCTATAACACACCTATAACACCCTATAACACTCCTATAACACTCCTATAACACCCCTATAACACACCTATAATACCCCTATAACACTCCTATAACACCCCTAACACTCCTATAACACCCTATAACACTCCTATAACACCCCTATAACACCCTATAACACCCTATAATACCCTATAACACTCCTATAACACCCCTATAACACCCCTATAACACCCCTATTATACCCCAATAACACTCCTATTACACCCTATAACACCCCTATTACACCCTATAACACACCTATAACACCCTATAACACTCCTATAACACCCTATAACACTCCTATTACACCCCTATAACACCCTATAACACCCCTATAACACTCCTATAACACACCTATAACACTCCTATAACACTCCTATAACACTCCTATAACACTCCTATAACACTCCTATAACACTCCTATAACACTCCTATAACACCCCTATAACACACCTATAACACTCCTATAACACTCCTATAACACTCCTATAACACTCCTATAACACCCTATAACACCCCTATAACACTCCTATAACACCCCTATAACACTCCTATAACACTCCTATTACACCCCTATAACACTCCTATAACACTCCTATAACACTCCTATAACACCCCTATAACACACCTATAATACCCCTATAACACTCCTATAACACTCCTATAACACCCTATAATACCCCTATAACACTCCTATAACACCCCTATAACACCCCTATAACACTCCTATAACACCCCTATAACACTCCTATAACACTCCTATAACACCCCTATAACACTCCTATAACACTCCTATAACACCCCTATAACACCCCTATAATACCCCTATAACACTCCTATAACACCCCTATAACACCCCTATAACACTCCTATAACACCCCTATAACACTCCTATAACACTCCTATAGCACCCCTATAACACTAAAATAATACCCCTATAACACCCCTTTAATAATACCCATATAACACCCCTTTAATAATACCCCTATAACACCCCTATAACACCCCTATAACGATACCCATATACCATCCCTATAACACACCTATAACACCCCTATAACACCCCTATAACACCCCTATAACACTCCTATAGCACCCTATAACACTACTATAACACCCCATAACACCCTATAACACACCTATAACACCATAACACCCTATAACACTTCTCCTATAACCCTATAACTTGTATAATTACCCATAACACACCTATAATACTCCCTATAACACATAACACCCCTATAACTCTGCATTCTTCCAAACACTCCTATAACACCCCTATAAACACCTATAATGCCCTATAACAATTATAACACCCCAATGAACACTCATAACACTCCTATAACACTCCTATAACACCCCTATAACACTGTATAACACCCCTATAACACCCCTATAATGACTCCTATAACACCCCTATAATAAACCCTATAACACTCCTATACCCTATAACACCCTATAACACTCCTATAACACCCTATAACACTCATATAACACTTATTACACCCCTATAATACCCTATAACACTGTAACACCCCTTAATACCCCTATAACACTCATAACAGGCTATAACACCCTATAACACTCCTATAACACCCTATAATACCCTATAACACTGGGTTAACACCCCATAATACCCATATAACACTTATTACACCCCTATAATACCCCTATAACACTGTATAACACCCCTATAACACCCCTATAATGGGTTTATAACACTCTTCTATAACACCCCTATAAAATATAACACTCCTATAACACCCTATAATAATAAATAAATAAATGCATCCCACATATAACAAATATAACAATCCTAAACACCCCTATAACACATCCTATAAATTATTTACCTATAAATTGTTTATAACACTCCTATAACACCCCTATAACATTTCCCTCCGATATAACACTCCTATAACACCCTATAAACACCCTATAACACTCCTATAACACCCCTATAACACTCCTATAACACTCCTATAACACCCCTATAACACTCCTATAACACACCTATAGGCCCTATAATACCCTATAACACCCCTATAACACTCCTATAACACCCTATAACACTCCTTAACACTCCTATAACACCCTATAACAGTTATAACACATTTCATGGACCCCTATAATCCATAACATGTATAACACACCTATATTCACCCTATAATACCCCTATAACACCCATAACACTGCCATTTACCCTATAATGTTTTATAACACACCTATAACTAATAACACCCTATAAACCCCTATAACACACCTATAAACTTCCTATAACACTACCTATAAATACCCCATAACACTATTTATAATCCCCTATAACACACCTATAACACCCTATAACACCCCTATAATACCCCTATAACACTCCTATAACACACCTATAACACCCCTATAACACTCCTATAATACCCTATAACACACCTGGCATAACACCCTGCATATAACACCCCATAACACTTGATAACTTATCTTCATAACAGTCTATAATACTCCTATAACACCCATAACCCCCATAATACCCTATAACACTTGTATAACACTCCTAAAGATTGCTGTACCCCATAACAACCCATATAATACCCCTATAACACCACCTATAATACCCCTATAACACTTGTCCTATAACAACTCCTATAACACCCTATAACACCCCTATAACCTCCTATAGCACCCCTATAACACTACTATAACACTGCTTCTATAACACATAACACCCCTATAACACTTATAACACTTGGATAACACCCTATAACACCCCTATAACACCCCTATAACACACCTATAATACCCTATAACACACCTATAACACTCCTATAACACCCCTATAACACCCTATAACACTCCTATAGCACCCCTATAACACTACTATAACACCCCTATAACACCCCTATAACACACCTATAACACTCCTATAACACCCCTATAACACTCCTATAACACCCCTATAACACCCCTATAATACCCCTATAACAGCACCTATAATACCCTAGTAACACCCCAATAACACCCCTATAACACCCCTGATAACATTGTAAAACTCCTATAACAATGCTTAACTGAAGGATAACACACCTATAATCCCTGGAACAGCATCTCAACACCCTATGTCTGTAACACTCTATAACACTCCTATAACACCCCTATAACACTCTATAACACCCTATAACACCCTATAACTGTATAACACCCTATAATAACCTATAACACTGGCTCTGGAGCAACATATAACACCCTGTGTCTATAACAGTCTATAACACCTCTGGCTCTAAGTCTGGAGTCATATAACACTCCTATTACTGGACCAGCATATAATACCCCTATAACACCCTATAACTGTATAGTCTGGATAACACTCTATAAGGAATAACACCCTATAACACTCTATAACACCCTGAATACCCTATAACAGCTCTATAACACCCCTATAATACCCATATAACACTCTGGCTCTATTACACCCCTATAATACCCTATAACACTCATATAACACCCTATAACTGTATAATACCCCTATAACAAGAGCTATAACACCCCTATAACACATGTAACACCCTGTGTCTATAACACCCTATAACACTCCTATAACACCCCTATAACACTGGAGCAGCAACACTCCTATAACACCCTATAACTGGACTCTATAACACCCCTATAACACCCTATAACACTGGCTATAAGCACCCTGTAACACCCTATAACACTCTATAACACCCCTATAACACCTATAACACTCCTATAATACCATAACACTCCTATAACACTCTATAACACCCTATAACACTCTGTGTCTGTGTAGCACCCTATAATAATAATACCCCTATAACACATGTCATAACACCCCTATAACTGTCCTATAACAGTCTGGAGTCTATAACACTGTCTCTATAACACACCTATAGCACCCTGTGTCTATAATAATAACAGCTCTATAACTCTGGACCTGGAGTAAGTATAACCCCTATAACACCCCTATGGAACATGTAACACCCTGTGTCTATAACACCCCTATAACAAGACCTATAACTGGTATAACACCCCTATAACACCCTATAACACACCTATAAGGAATAACAGCTCTATAACACCCTATAACGGAAGTAATACCCTATAACACACCTATACTGTCCTGGAACACCCCTATAATACCCTATAACACCCTATAACTATAACACCCCTATAACACTCTAATACCCCTATAACACTCCTATAACACATGTATAACACTGTATAACACTGTATAACACTGGATAACACTCTATAATACTCATAACACCCCTATAACACCCCTATAATACATAACACCCTATAACACTGTATATAATACCCTATAACACCCTATAACACTCTATAACACTCTATACCACCCTGTGTCTGTAACACACCTATAACAATAACACTCCTATAATACTGGTATAACACACCTATAACACCCTATAACACTCCTATAACACCCTATAACACTCTGGCTCTGGATAACACCCTATAATACCCTATAACACTCTGGAACACCCTATAACACCCTGTAACACTCTGTATAACACCTATAACACTCTGGCTATAACAGCACCTATAACACTCTGTAACACCCTATAACACTCTATAACACAGTACCTATAATCTGGACTCACTATAACAATGGGCCTATAACACTCCTATAACACCCCTATAATAGATGGGCTATAACACCCCTATAACACTCCTATAACACTCCTATAACACCCCTATAACACTCTATAACACCCCTATAATAGTCTGCTATAACAGTCTTCTAACACCCCTATAACACTCCTATAACACACCTATAACACTCTATAACACCCCTATAACACTCCTATAACAGTCTGCCTATAATACCCTATAACACCCCTATAACACCCCTATAATACCCCTATAATACCCCTATAACACTCTAGTCTATAACTCTATAACACTCCTATAACACCTATAACTACTCCTATAACACCCTATAACACTCCTATAACACCCTATAATACTCCCTATAACTCTAGTCTGCTACTCTAGTCTTCTACCTATAACACCCTATTACACTCCCCTATAACACCCTATAACACCCTATAACTTCCTATAATCCCTATAACACTCCTATAACACCCCTATAACACTCCTATAACACACCTATAACTGCTACCTATAACTACTCTATAACACCCTATAATACCCTATAACACTCTATAGCACCCTATAACACTAAAATAATACCCTTCTATAACACCCCTTTAATAATACCCTATAACACCCTTTAACACTATAATACCCTATAACACTCCTATAACACTCTATAATACCCTATAACACCCTATAACACTCTATAACACCCCTATTACACCCTATAACTAGTCTATAACACCCCTATAACACTCTATAATACCCCTATAACACTCTATAACACCCTATAACACCCTATAACACACCTATAACACCCCTATAGTCTGCTCCTATAACTACCCCTATAATACCCTATAACACTCTATAGCTACCCTATAACACTAAAATAATACCCATATAACACCCCTTTAATAATACCCCTATAACACCCCTATAACACCCCTATAATGATACCCATATACCATCCCTATAACAACACCCCTGTAACACCCCTATAACACCCATATAATAACCCCCGAACACCCCTATACCGCCCCTATACCACCCGCATAACGCTCCTATAACACCCCCTAAGGCCACACCATGTCTCTCCGATATGTTTCTCCTGGTCCCTGACTTGTGAAAAGAGTTACTCAAACAATAGAGTAGCAGCTCGCCTAGAGCGCATCAACTTCTCTGCATTCTTCCAAATCCGAATATCAATCAATTATATAAACTTGAGTTGCAAAAAAAAAAAAATTAAAGCAAAATGAACACACACGGCCGTACGTGCTTAGCCTACCTGTGTCTGTGAGTAGAGAGTGTCCAGCGGTGTCCGGATGGATGACTCCCTATCACGCATATAACGAGTGTCGTCCGGAGAGATAAACGATCGTAAAATAATGAGCCGAAGGAACGACTGTTACCTAGTATTGAACCCTCTGACTGACGTGTTTTAATACCATCTGCGTGACTTAATCAGCAGGCTGTTATAATCCGGTAAGGTTCCGAACTGTGGGAGGGTCTTCACAACATAACAACGGTGGGTTATTTTCCCAACCCAATAGATTGTTCACAGCTACCGGGTCACTTTTGTTTGGTTATTTTCTGTGTTTTAGAAATAACACAACAAGTTGGGTTTAAATTGAGTAGACTTCTGAAAGAAATGTAAAATGTTTTGCTCCATATGGAGGACCGAAGCTGCCATAATAATAAATAAATAAATGCATCCACACATAATTCAATAAATAAGCAAGGAATTACAAAAATACTTTCATTTTCTCTGTGTATCTGCATGTATTAAATTATTTACCTTATTTCAAATTGTTTTAAAACTTTAATTTACTTCATTAATGTATATATTACTGTATTTCTTCCTCCGATGTGATAATGAGGGGGTGTCAATCAAATGTCTGTGGGCGGGTATCTAACACACCATTGGTTGATCGACGTCACTGCGTGTCGTTTGCTTTGGCCTTTTTGAAGATATTTGTGTGAACTCTTCACAGTTGTGAACATTTCATGGACCCAAGATCCATAGGATGTACAACGCGTACTGTACGCCCCAATTCAATTCTGAAGTCTAATACACCCACAGTGCCATTTACACTGATTTGAATGTTTTTTGTCAATTTAACTAATAATTGTCTTCTGTTGAATGTATATTAACAATATTACAAACTTGTTAAGCATTACCTAGTCCAAATATGGCATGATTACACTATTTGTATCCGTTTGCATCAGTTTCAATACGGGACTTTTTATGTTGAAGGTGAACCGGAAATTCCACTATTGTATCTAATCTTCACATTGGTTGGGTCAGTGCTGGCCGCTGCCAGAAAACAACTAATCTCCAGATTACCTGCTTTTCTGCATCGAAAACGTGGGTCAGCTAGCTGCTACAAGGGACACATACAGTGGCAAGAAAAAGTATGTGAACCCTTTGGAATGACCTGGATTTCTGCATAAATTGGTCATAAAATTTGATCTTATCTTCATCTAAGTCTTGGAATGGCCTAGTCTAAGCCCAGACCTCAATACAATTGAGAATTTGTGGTATGACTTAAAGATTGCTGTACACCAGCAGGAACCCATTTATATTTTTTAACCCCTTCTCGCCATATCCAATTGGTTGTTACAGTCTTGTCCCATCGCTGCAACTCCTGTACGGACTCGGGAGAGGCGAAGGTCGGGAGCCGTGTGTCCT
This sequence comes from Oncorhynchus keta, assembly GCF_023373465.1. Taxonomy (NCBI): domain Eukaryota; kingdom Metazoa; phylum Chordata; class Actinopteri; order Salmoniformes; family Salmonidae; genus Oncorhynchus; species Oncorhynchus keta. The sequence goes on along the minus strand of NW_026287331.1, from coordinate 148,462 downwards.
CTGAAACACAACCCCTTCAAGCCGCACTGCTTCTTGACACAATGCTTAATCCCGAAGCCAGCTTCATCAATGAGTTGGAGGAAACACCATACACCGTGTCAGCGTGGCTGCGCCCGGCTTGCCACAGGAGTCACTAGAGCAGAATGGGACAAGGACTTCCCGGTAGGAGCTACCAAATGTAATTTTTGGTGAGTTTGGACATTTGCAAGTGAATGTGAATGAGAGACATTGTGCAAAAGTATTTACGAATGCTTGTCTGAAGGAAGAACAGTACTGTCTCTGGAGCAGCATCTCAACACCCTGTGTCTGTCTGGAGTCTGGAGTCTGAAGGAAGAACAGTACTGGCTCTGGAGCAGCATGTCAGCACCCTGTGTCTGTATGGAGTCTGGAGTCTGAAGGAAGAACAGTACTGGCTCTGGAGCAGCATGTCAGCACCCTGTGTCTGTCTGGAGTCTGGAGTCTGAAGGAAGAACAGTACTGGCTCTGGAGCAGCATGTCAGCACCCTGTGTCTGTGTGGAGTCTGAAGGAAGAACAGCTCTGGCTCTGGAGTCTGGAGTCGGAAGTAGGAACAGTACTGTCTCTGGAGCAGCATGTCAACACCCTGTGTCTGTGTGGAGTCTGGAGTCTGAAGGAAGAACAGTACTGTATCTGGAGTCTGGAGTCTGAAGGAAGAACAGCTCTGGCTCTGGAGTCTGGAGTCTGAAGGAAGAACAGCTCTGGCTCTGGAGTCTGGAGTCGGAAGTAGGAACAGTACTGTCTCTGGAGCAGCATGTCAACACCCTGTGTCTGTATGGAGTCTGGAGTCTGAAGGAAGAGCAGTACTGGCTCTGGAGCAGCATGTCAACACCCTGTGTCTGTCGGGAGTCTGGAGTCTGAAGGAAGAACAGTACTGGCTCTGGAGCAGCATGTCAGCACCCTGTGTCTGTCTGGAGTCTGGAGTCTGAAGGAAGAGCAGTACTGGCTCTGGAGCAGCATGTCAACACCCTGTGTCTGTCTGGAGTCTGGAGTCTGAAGGAATAACAGTACTGTCTCTGGAGCAGCATGTCAACACTCTGTGTCTGTGTGGAGTCTGGAGTCTGAAGGAAGAATAGTACTGGCTCTGGAGCAGCATGTCAGCACCCTGTGTCTGTGTGGAGTCTGAAGGAAGAACAGCTCTGGCTCTGGAGTCTGGAGTCGGAAGTAGGAACAGTACTGTCTCTGGAGCAGCATGTCAACACCCTGTGTCTGTATGGAGTCTGGAGTCTGAAGGAAGAACCGTACTGGTTCTGGAGCAGCACGTCAACACCCTGTGTCTGTGTGGAGTCTGAAGGAAGAACAGCTCTGGCTCTGGAGTCTGGAGTCGGAAGTAGGAACAGTACTGTCTCTGGAGCAGCATGTCAACACCCTGTGTCTGTATGGGAGTCTGGAGTCTGAAGGAAGAACAGCTCTGGCTCTGGAGCAGCATGTCAGCAATCTGTGTCTGTATGGAGTCTGGAGTCTGAAGGAAGAGCAGTACTGGCTATGGAGCAACATGTCAACACCCTGTGTCTGTATGGAGTCTGGAGTCTGAAGGAAGAACAGTACTGGCTCTGGAGCAGCATCTCAACACCCTGTGTCTGTATGGAGTCTGGAGTCTGAAGGAAGAACCGTACTGGTTCTGGAGCAGCACGTCAACACCCTGTGTCTGTGTGGAGTCTGAAGGAAGAACAGCTCTGGCTCTGGAGTCTGAAGTAGGAACAGTACTGTCTCTGGAGCAGCATGTCAACACCCTGTGTCTGTATGTGAGTCTGAAGGAAGAACAGCTCTGGCTCTGGAGCAGCATGTCAGCACTCTGTGTCTGTATGGAGTCTGGAGTCTGAAGGAAGAGCAGTACTGGCTATGGAGTCTGGAGTCACTAGGGCAATGGGCCTGCCTGCTCTGCTCAGAGGAAAGAGAGAGAGGAGCAGATGGGCTGAGAACAGAGAGGAGAAAAAACCCAAGGAAATCAAAAGGGCTACTCTAGTCTTCTACTCTAGTCTTCTACTCTAGTCTGCTACTCTAGTCTGCTACTCTAGTCTTCTACTCTAGTCTGCTACTCTAGTCTGCTACTCTAGTCTTCTACTCTAGTCCTCTACTCTAGTCTGCTACTCTAGTCTGCTACTCTAGTCTTCTACTCTAGTCCTCTACTCTAGTCTGCTACTCTAGTCTGCTACTCTAGTCTTCTACTCTAGTCTGCTACTCTAGTCTTCTACTCTAGTCTGCTACTCTAGTCTGCTACTCTAGTCTTCTACTCTAGTCTTCTACTCTAGTCTGCTACTCTAGTCTTCTACTCTAGTCTGCTACTCTAGTCTGCTACTCTAGTCTTCTACTCTAGTCTGCTACTCTAGTCTTCTACTCTAGTCCTCTACTCTAGTCTTCTACTCTAGTCTGCTACTCTAGTCTTCTACTCTAGTCTGCTACTCTAGTCTTCTACTCTAGTCCTCTACTCTAGTCTGCTACTCTAGTCTTCTACTCTAGTCTGCTACTCTAGTCTTCTACTCTAGTCTTCTACTCTAGTCTTCTACTCTAGTCTTCTACTTTAGTCTTCTACTCTAGTCTTCTACTCTAGTCTGCTACTCTAGTCTTCTACTCTAGTCTTCTACTTTAGTTTTCTACTCTAGTCTTCTACTCTAGTCTGCTACTCTAGTCTTCTACTCTAGTCTTCTACTCTAGTCTGCTACTCTAGTCTGCTACTCTAGTCTTCTACTCTAGTCTGCTACTCTAGTCTGCTACTCCAGTCTTCTACTCTAGTCTGCTACTCTAGTCTGCTACTCTAGTCCTCTACTCTAGTCTGCTACTCTAGTCTGCTACTCTAGTCTTCTACTCTAGTCCTCTAGTCTTCTACTCTAGTCTGCTACTCTAGTCTTCTATTCTAGTCTGCTACTCTAGTCTTCTACTCTAGTCCTCTACTCTAGTCTGCTACTCTAATTTTCTACTCTAGTCTTCTACTCTAGTCCTCTACTCTAGTCTTCTACTCCAGTCTGCTACTCTAGTCTTCTACTCTAGTCTTCTACTCTAGTCTGCTACTCTAGTCTGCTACTCTAGTCCTCTACTCTAGTCTGCTACTCTAGTCTTCTACTCTAGTCTGCTACTCTAGTCTTCTACTCTAGTCTTCTACTCTAGTCTTCTACTCTAGTCTTCTACTCTAGTCTGCTACTCTAGTCTGCTACTCTAGTCTTCTACTCTAGTCTTCTACTCTAGTCTGCTACTCTAGTCTGCTACTCTAGTCCTCTACTCTAGTCTTCTACTCTAGTCTTCTACTCTAGTCTGCTACTCTAGTCTTCTACTCTAGTCCTCTACTCTAGTCTGCTGCTCTAATTTTCTACTCTAGTCTTCTACTCTAGTCCTCTACTCTAGTCTTCTACTCCAGTCTGCTACTCTAGTCTTCTACTCTAGTCTTCTACTCTAGTCTGCTACTCTAGTCTTCTACTCTAGTCCTCTACTCTAGTCTGCTACTCTAATCTTCTACTCTAGTCTGCTACTCTAGTCTTTTACTCTAGTCTTCTACTCTAGTCTGCTACTCTAGTCTTCTACTCTAGTCTTCTACTTTAGTCTTCTACTTTAGTCTTCTACTCTTGTCTGCTTCTCTAGTCTGCTACTCTAGTCTTCTACTCTAGTCTGCTACTCTAGTCTTCTACTCTAGTCTGCTACTCTAGTCTTCTACTCTAGTCTTCTACTCTAGTCTGCTACTCTAGTCTACTACTCTAGTCTGCTACTCTAGTCTTCTACTCTAGTCTTCTACTCTAGTCTGCTACTCTAGTCTTCTACTCTAGTCCTCTACTCTAGTCTGCTACTCTAGTCTGCTACTCTAGTCTTCTACTCTAGTCTGCTACTCTAGTCTTCTACTCTAGTCTGCTACTCTAGTCTGCTACTCTAGTCTTCTACTCTAGTCTTCTACTCTAGTCTGCTACTCTAGTCTTCTACTCTAGTCTGCTACTCTAGTCTGCTACTCTAGTCTTCTACTCTAGTCTGCTACTCTAGTCTTCTACTCTAGTCCTCTACTCTAATCTTCTACTCTAGTCTGCTACTCTAGTCTGCTACTTTAGTTTTCTACTCTAGTCTTCTACTCTAGTCTGCTACTCTAGTCTTCTACTCTAGTCTTCTACTCTAATCTGCTACTCTAGTCTGCTACTCTAGTCTTCTACTCTAGTCTGCTACTCTAGTCTTCTACTCCAGTCTTCTACTCTAGTCTGCTACTCTAGTCTGCTACTCTAGTCCTCTACTCTAGTCTGCTACTCTAGTCTGCTACTCTAGTCTTCTACTCTAGTCCTCTACTCTAGTCTGCTACTCTAGTCTTCTACTCTAGTCTGCTACTCTAGTCTTCTACTCTAGTCTTCTACTCTAGTCTGCTACTCTAGTCTGCTACTCTAGTCTTCTACTCTAGTCTGCTACTCTAGTCTGCTACTCCAGTCTTCTACTCTAGTCTGCTACTCTAGTCTGCTACTCTAGTCCTCTACTCTAGTCTGCTACTCTAGTCTTCTACTCTAGTCTGCTACTCTAGTCTTCTACTCTAGTCTGCTACTCTAGTCTGCTACTCTAGTCCTCTACTCTAGTCTGCTACTCTAGTCTTCTACTCTAGTCCTCTACTCTAGTCTGCTGCTCTAATTTTCTACTCTAGTCTTCTACTCTAGTCCTCTACTCTAGTCTTCTACTCTAGTCTGCTACTCTAGTCTTCTACTCTAGTCTTCTACTCTAGTCTGCTACTCTAGTCTTCTACTCTAGTCCTCTACTCTAGTCTGCTACTCTAGTCTTCTACTCTAGTCTGCTACTCTAGTCTTCTACTCTAGTCTGCTACTCTAGTCTTCTACTCTAGTCTTCTACTCTAGTCTTCTACTCTAGTCTGCTACTCTAGTCTTCTACTCTAGTCTGCTACTCTAGTCTTCTACTCTAGTCTTCTACTCTAGTCTTCTACTCTAGTCTGCTACTCTAGTCTGCTACTCTAGTCTTCTACTCTAGTCTTCTACTCTAGTCACCAATGCCAGTAGAGTGTCAACAAATGTTGTCTTTTCATTCACTCCCTTTCTGAGAATCTATGACATCCAGACACACGTGGTGTAAGGACCAGGACCAAACTATCCCATTTATAATAATACATACATGATCAACCTTCAAACTCTACACATGGATATTAGTCAAAGAAGACATTCTTTCTGGCTTGGGTAACTCAGCCCTTTTTACAGGCTTTTACAGGCTCACTGGCTTACTGGTGCTCTTTCATGCCGTCCCTAGAAGGTGTGTGTCACTTGAATGGGTTGAGTCACTGACGTGATCTTCCTGTCTGGGTTGGCGCCCCCCCTTGGGTTGTGCCGTGGCGGAGATCTTTGTGGGCTATACTCGGCCTTGTCTCAGTAAGTTGGTAAGTTGGTGGTTGAAGATATCCCTCTAGTGGTGTGGGGGCTGTGCTTTGGCAAAGTGGGTGGGGTTATATCCTGCCTGTTTGGCCCTGTCCGGGGGTATCATAGGATGGGGCCACAGTGTCTCCTGACCCCTCCTGTCTCAGCCTCCAGTATTTATGCTGCAGTAGTTTATGATTCGGGGGGCTTAGGGTCAGTCTGTTATATCTGGAGTTTAACTCCTGTCTTATCCGGTGTCCTGTGTGAATTTAGGTATGCTCTCTCTAATTCTCTCGTGCTTCCTGTCCCAGACCTGCTGTTTTCAACTCTCTAGAGACAGCAGGAGTGGTAGAGATACTCTGAATGATCGGCTATGAAAAGACAACTGACATTTACTCCTGAGGTGCTGACTTGTTGCACCCTCGACAACTACTGTGATTATTACTATTTGACCATGCTGGTCATCTATGAACATTTGAACATCTTGGCCATGTTCTGTTATAATCTCCACCCGGCACAGCCAGAAGAGGACTGGCCACCCCTCATAGTCTGGTTCCTCTCTGGGTTTCTTCCTAGGTTTTGGCCTTTCTAGGGAGTTTTTCGTAGTCACCGTGCTTCTACACCTGCATTGCTTGCTGTTTGGGGTTTTAGGCTGTGTTTCTGTACAGCACTTTGAGATATCAGCTGATGTAAGAAGGGCTTTATAAATACATTTGATTTGAAATAGTGATTATCTCCATGCTATATTGGACAGTTGATGAGGTCCATAAATAACAGTCTAAAACAATGTTGACCTCTGTTAGATTTGTATTTGTATTTATTATGGATCCCCATTAGTTCCTGCCAAGACAGCAGCTACTCTTCCTGGGGTTTATTATGGATCCCCATTAGTTCCTGCCAAGGCAGCAGCTACTCTTCCTGGGGTTTATTATGGATCCCCATTAGTTCCTGTCAAGGCAGCAGCTACTCTTCCTGGGGTTTATTATGGATCCCCATTAGTTCCTGCCAAGGCAGCAGCTACTCTTCCTGGGGTTTATTATGGATCCCCATTAGTTCCTGCCAAGGCAGCAGCTACTCTTCCTGGGGTTTATTATGGATCCCCATTAGTTCCTGTCAAGGCAGCAGCTACTCTTCCTGGGGTTTATTATGGATCCCCATTAGTTCCTGCAGCAGCTACTCTTCCTGGGGTTTATTATGGATCCCCATTAGTTCCTGCCAAGCTAGCTACTTTCCTGGGGTTTATTATGGATCCCCATTAGTTCCTGTCAAGGCAGCAGCTACTCTTCCTGGGGTTTATTATGGATCCCCATTAGTTCCTGCCAAGGCAGCAGCTACTCTTCCTGGGGTTTATTATGGATCCCCATTAGTTCCTACCAAGGCAGCAGCTACTCTTCCTGGGGTTTATTATGGATCCCCATTAGTTCCTGTCAAGGCAGCAGCTACTCTTCCTGGGGTTTATTATGGATCCCCATTAGTTCCTGCCAAGGCAGCAGCTACTCTTCCTGGGTTTATTATGGATCCCCATTAGTACCTACCAAGGCAGCAGCTACTCTTCCTGGGGTTTATTATGGATCCCCATTCCTGTCAAGGCAGCAGCTACTCTTCCTGGGGTTTATTATGGATCCCCATTAGTTCCTGTCAAGGCAGCAGCTACTCTTCCTGGGGTTTATTATGGATCCCCATTAGTACCTACCAAGGCAGCAGCTACTATTCCTGGGGTTTATTATGGATCCCCACTAGTTCCTGTCAAGGCAGCAGCTACTCTTCCTGGGGTTTATTATGGATCCCCATTAGTTCCTGCCAAGGCAGCAGCTACTCTTCCTGGGGTTTATTATGGATCCCCATTAGTTCCTGTCAAGGCAGCAGCTACTCTTCCTGGGGTTTATTATGGATCCCCATTAGTTCCTGTCAAGGCAGCAGCTACTCTTCCTGGGGTTTATTATGGATCCCCATTAGTTCCTGCCAAGGCAGCAGCTACTCTTCCTGGGGTTTATTATGGATCCCCATTAGTTCCTGCCAAGGCAGCAGCTACTCTTCCTGGGGTTTATTATGGATCCCCATTAGTTCCTGCCAAGGCAGCAGCTACTCTTCCTGGGGTTTATTATGGATCCCCATTAGTTCCTGCCAAGGCAGCAGCTACTCTTCCTGGGGTTTATTATGGATCCCCATTAGTTCCTGTCAAGGCAGCAGCTACTCTTCCTGGGGTTTATTATGGATCCCCATTAGTTCCTGCCAAGGCAGCAGCTACTCTTCCTGGGGTTTATTATGGATCCCCATTAGTTCCTGCCAAGGCAGCAGCTACTCTTCCTGGGGTTTATTATGGATCCCCATTAGTTCCTGTCAAGGCAGCAGCTACTCTTCCTGGGGTTTATTATGGATCCCCATCAGTTCCTGCCAAGGCAGCAGCTACTCTTCCTGGGGTTTATTATGGATCCCCATTAGTTCCCACCAAGGCAGCAGCTACTCTTCCTGGGGTTTATTATGGATCCCCATTAGTTCCTGTCAAGGCAGCAGCTACTCTTCCTGGGGTTTATTATGGATCCCCATTAGTTCCTGCCAAGGCAGCAGCTACAGTTTATTATGGATCCCCATTAGTACCTACCAAGGCAGCAGCTACTCTTCCTGGGGTTTATTATGGATCCCCACTTGTTCCTGTCAAGGCAGCAGCTACTCTTCCTGGGGTTTATTATGGATCCCCATTAGTTCCTGCCAAGGCAGCAGCTACTCTTCCTGGGGTTTATTATGGATCCCCATTAGTACCTACCAAGGCAGCAGCTACTCTTCCTGGGGTTTATTATGGATCCCCATTAGTTCCTGCCAAGGCAGGCAGCTACTCTTCCTGGGGTTTATTATGGATCCCCATTAGTTCCTGCCAAGGCAGCAGCTACTCTTCCTGGGGTTTATTATGGATCCCCATTAGTTCCTGCCAAGGCAGCAGCTACTCTTCCTGGGGTTTATTATGGATCCCCATTAGTTCCTGTCAAGGCAGCAGCTACTCTTCCTGGGGTCCAGAAACATTAAGACAGTTTATATCATTTTAAAAACATTACAATACATTCACAGACCGTGTGCCCTCAGGCCCCTCCTCCACCACTACCACATATCTACAGTACTAAATACATGTGTGCATGTGTGTATAGTGCGTATGCTATCGTGTGTGTGTGTATGCATGTGTCTGTGCCAATGTTTGTGTCTCTTCACAGTCACAGCTGTTCCATAAAGTATATTTTATCTGTTTTTTAAATCTGATTCTAATGCTGCATCAGTTACCTGATGTGGAATAGAGTTTCGTGTAGTCATGGCTCTATGTAGTACTGTGGAATAGAGTTCCATGTAGTCATGGCTCTATGTAGTACTCTGGAATAGAGTTCCATGTAGTCATGGCTCTATGTAGTACTGTGGAATAGAGTTCCATGTAGTCATGGCTCTATGTAGTACTGTGGAATAGAGTTCCATGTAGTCATGGCTCTATGTAGTACTGTGGAATAGAGTTCCATGTAGTCATGGCTCTATGTAGTACTCTGGAATAGAGTTCCATGTAGTCATGGCTCTATGTAGTACTGTGGAATAGAGTTCCATGTAGTCATGGCTCTATGTAGTACTGTGGAATAGAGTTCCATGTAGTCATGGCTCTATGTAGTACTGTGGAATAGAGTTCCATGTAGTCATGGCTCTATGTAGTACTCTGGAATAGAGTTCCATGTAGTCATGGCTCTATGTAGTACTGTGGAATAGAGTTCCATGTAGTCATGGCTCTATGTAGTACTGTGGAATAGAGTTCCATGTAGTCATGGCTCTATGTAGTACTGTGGAATAGAGTTCCATGTAGTCATGGCTCTATGTAGTACTCTGGAATAGAGTTCCATGTAGTCATGGCTCTATGTAGTACTGTGGAATAGAGTTCCATGTAGTCATGGCTCTATGTAGTACTGTGGAATAGAGTTCCATGTCGTCATGGCTCTATGTAGTACTGTGGAATAGAGTTCCATGTAGTCATGGCTCTATGTAGTACTGTGGAATAGAGTTCCATGTAGTCATGGCTCTATGTAGTACTGTGGAATAGAGTTCCATGTAGTCATGGCTCTATGTAGTACTGTGGAATAGAGTTCCATGTAGTCATGGCTCTATGTAGTACTGTGGAATAGAGTTCCATGTCGTCATGGCTCTATGTAGTACTGTGCTCCTCCCATGGTCTGTTCTGGACTTGGGGACTGTGAAGAGACCTCTGGTGACATGTCTTGTGGGGTATATCTTTAACAGGAGTCACCTCTGAGACAAACACCACTGATCCCAGGCTTTCCTCTTTTTCAACAGGAGTCACCTCTGAGACAAACACCACTGATCCCAGGCTTTCCTCATCTTCAACGGGAGTCACCTCTGAGACAAACACCACTGATCCCAGGCTTTCCTCATCTTCAACAGGAGTCACCTCTGAGACAAACACCACTGATCCCAGGCTTTCCTCATCTTCAACGGGAGTCACCTCTGAGACAAACACCACTGATCCCAGGCTTTCCTCATCTTCAACGGGAGTCACCTCTGAGACAAACACCACTGATCCCAGGCTTTCCTCATCTTCAACGGGAGTCACCTCTGTGACAAACACCACTGATGTGTATGATATAAAATACCCAGTCTGCCTCTTCCTCATCATGTTATTCAGCGCCAGGAGTCACCTCATGTTATTCAGCGCCAGGAGGAAGTTACACCACATGTTATTCCCAGGCTTTCCTCATCTTCAACAGCGCCAGGAGGAAACACCAACATGTTATTCAGCGCCAGGAGGAAGTTACTCCAACATGTTATTCAGCGCTTTCCAACATCTTACTCCAACATGTTATTCAGCGCCAGGAGTCACTCCAACATGTTATTCAGCGCCAGGAACACCACATGATTCAGCGCCAGGAGGAAGTTACTCCTCATCTTCAGCGCCAGGAGGAAGTCACCTCATGTTATTCACGCCAGGAGGAAGTTACTCAACATGTTATTCAGCCAGGAGGAAGTTACTCCAACATGTTATTCAGCGCCAGGAGGAAGTCACCAACATGTAATTCAGCGCCAGGAGGAAGTTACTGTGTTATTCAGCGCCAGGAGGAAGTTACTCCAACATGTTATTCAGCGCCAGGAGGAAGTTACTCCAACATGTAATTCAGCGCCAGGAGGAAGTTACTCCAACATGTAATTCAGCGCCAGGAGGAAGTTACTCCAACATGTAATTCAGCGCCAGGAGGAAGTTACTCCAACATGTAATTCAGCGCCAGGAGGAAGTTACTCCAACATGTAATTCAGCGCCAGGAGGAAGTTACTCCAACATGTAATTCAGCGCCAGGAGGAAGTTACTCTAACATGTAATTCAGCGCCAGGAGGAAGTTACTCCAACATGTTATTCAGCGCCAGGAGGAAGTTACTCCAACATGTAATTTAGCGCCAGGAGGAAGTTACTCCAACATGTAATTCAGCGCCAGGAGGAAGTTACTCCAACATGTAATTCAGCGCCAGGAGGAAGTTACTCCAACATGTAATTCAGCGCCAGGAGGAAGTTACTCCAACATGTAATTCAGCGCCAGGAGGAAGTTACTCCAACATGTAATTCAGCGCCAGGAGGAAGTTACTCCAACATGTAATTCAGCGCCAGGAGGAAGTTACTCCAACATGTAATTCAGCGCCAGGAGGAAGTTACTCCAACATGTAATGTAATTCAGCGCCAGGAGGAAGTTACTCTAACATGTAATTCAGCGCCAGGAGGAAGTTACTCCAACATGTAATTCAGCGCCAGGAGGAAGTTACTCCAACATGTAATTCAGCGCCAGGAGGAAGTTACTCCAACATGTAATGTAATTCAGCGCCAGGAGGAAGTTACTCCAACATGTAATTCAGCGCCAGGAGGAAGTTACTCCAACATGTAATTCAGCGCCAGGAGGAAGTTACTCCAACATGTAATTCAGCGCCAGGAGGAAGTTACTCCAACATGTAATTCAGCACCAGGAGGAAGTTACTCCAACATGTTATTCAGCGCCAGGAGGAAGTTACTCCAACATGTAATTCAGCGCCAGGAGGAATTTACTCCAACATGTAATGTAATTCAGCGCCAGGAGGAAGTTACTCCAACATGTAATTCAGCGCCAGGAGGAAGTTACTCCAACATGTAATTCAGCGCCAGGAGGAAGTTACTCCAACATGTAATTCAGCGCCAGGAGGAAGTTACTCCAACATGTAATTCAGCACCAGGAGGAAGTTACTCCAACATGTAAATTCAGCGCCAGGAGGAAGTTACTCCAACATGTAATTCAGCGCCAGGAGGAAGTTACTCCAACATGTAATTAATTCAGCGCCAGGAGGAAGTTACTCCAACATGTAATTCAGCGCCAGGAGGAAGTTACTCCAACATGTAATTCAGCGCCAGGAGGAAGTTACTCCAACATGTAATTCAGCGCCAGGAGGAAGTTACTCCAACATGTAATTCAGCGCCAGGAGGAAGTTACTCCAACATGTTATTCAGCGCCAGGAGGAAGTTACTCCAACATGTAATTCAGCACCAGGAGGAATTTACTCCAACATGTAATGTAATTCAGCGCCAGGAGGAAGTTACTCTAACATGTAATTCAGCGCCAGGAGGAAGTTACTCCAACATGTAATTCAGCGCCAGGAGGAAGTTACTCCAACATGTAATTCAGCACCAGGAGGAAGTTACTCCAACATGTAATTCAGCACCAGGAGGAAGTTACTCCAACATGTAATGTAATTCAGCGCCAGGAGGAAGTTACTCCAACATGTAATTCAGCGCCAGGAGGAAGTTACTCCAACATGTAATTCAGCGCCAGGAGGAAGTTACTCTAACATGTAATTCAGCGCCAGGAGGAAGTTACTCCAACATGTAATTCAGCACCAGGAGGAAGTTACTCCAACATGTAATTCAGCGCCAGGAGGAAGTTACTCCAACATGTAATTCAGCACCAGGAGGAAGTTACTCCAACATGTAATTCAGCACCAGGAGGAAGTTACTCCAACATGTAATTCAGCGCCAGGAGGAAGTTACTCCAACATGTAATTCAGCGCCAGGAGGAATTTACTCCAACATGTAATTCAGCACCAGGAGGAAGTTACTCCAACATGTAATGTAATTCAGCGCCAGGAGGAAGTTACTCCAACATGTAATTCAGCGCCAGGAGGAAGTTACTCCAACATGTAATTCAGCGCCAGGAGGAAGTTACTCCAACATGTAATTCAGCGCCAGGAGGAAGTTACTCCAACATGTAATTCAGCGCCAGGAGGAAGTTACTCCAACATGTAATTCAGCGCCAGGAGGAAGTTACTCCAACATGTAATTCAGCGCCAGGAGGAAGTTACTCCAACATGTAATTCAGCGCCAGGAGGAAGTTACTCCAACATGTAATTCAGCGCCAGGAGGAAATTACTCCAACATGTAATTCAGCGCCAGGAGGAAGTCGCTCCAACTAAAAAAAAAAGTTACATTCCAGTCGTTTTTTTTGTTTAATTTGTGGGTAAAATGGGTGGGAAAGAACTGCTTTTGAATGGTCCAGTATGTCCATCCCACACTGCACCGTACTGTTTTTTGGAGCACAGAAAACCTTCTGACCACTACTGGGTGCGTTGTTGTTTCTAGGTCATATTCTGAGGTGTGTCTTTGTAAGAGGCTGTATTTGATCAAGCAATTAGCTTAACTATTAAAACACCAGTTTCTGGAGTGTCTTTAATTCCCAACGTCTCCACGGTTCTCTGTGTGTTTACAAAGAAAGCTGCCTTCACATTGATTTCCTAGTAGGTATTCATTTAACTGAAATGTCGTAGTAATTAATGCCCCATCAATTTAAAATGTATCGGGGACAGATTTGAGTGGAAGAAATTAAATAGTATTTTTTTTAAATGCACAAAAAAAATGTATATGAAATGTACTTATTTATCTGTTAGCTTTTTAATAAATGCATTATTTTGCAAAGCACTGTCATTCGTCATTAGTATCTGAACATGTGGCTGTTAAAAACGACAGGGTTTTAAATGCTTATTATTATTATTATTATTCTTATTAAAACTTGAAATAATGAGAAGAAGAAGACGAAGACAAAGAGTATTATTATTTTACATAAAATGACAGAATAATATTATCTATGGACTATAATACACCAGCTATTGGGTTAAGTAGATAATCCACTGATTAAACAGATTTAAATAACCCAACAGCGCCTTCAGAACATATACAGACCCCTGGGTTCAGAAGGTTGGATTCAAACAGATTTAAATAACCCAACAGCGCCTTCAGAACATATACAGACCCCTGGGTTCAGAAGGTTGGATTCAAACAGATTGAAATAACCCAACAGCGCCTTCAGAACATATACAGACCCCTGGGTTCAGAAGGTTGGATTCAAACAGATTGAAATAACCCAACAGCGCCTTCAGAACATATACAGACCCCTGGGTTCAGAAGGTTGGATTCAAACAGATTGAAATAACCCAACAGCGCCTTCAGAACATATACAGACCCCTGGGTCCAGAAGGTTGGATTCAAACAGATGTAAATAACCCAACAGCGCCTTCAGAACATATACAGACCCCTGGGTTCAGAAGGTTGGATTCAAACAGATTTAAATAACTCTTTATTTGTTGCCTTCAGAACATATACAGACCCTTGATTACAGAAATTGTAGATTCAAATCACCTTTGCCAACGATTACAGCTGTGATTCTTTATTTTTTATTATTTTGTTTAGGGGTCGATTAGCTTTAATATTGGATTTGTTGTTGTCAACAACACAAAAATATAAGTGTATGTATATAATATATCTTGATTATATCACATAAATCTCACAGTAGTGGAGGCTGCTTAGAATCACAGTGTTGGCCAACTGGAGCCTTACAGCTGTGATTCTTTATTTTTTGGCTTATTTTGTTTAGGGGGTTCAGTGGATTAGCTGGACTTAATATTGCTGCTTAGATTCAGTGGATTGGCTGGACTGGAGCCTGTACAGTGTGGAGGCTGCATTCATTTTGGCTGGACTGGAGCCTGGCAGGTACACAGTAGTGGAGGCTGCTTATATATTCAGTGGAGTGGCTGGCTGGACTGGAGCCTGGCAGGTACACAGTAATGGAGGCTGCTTAGGAGAGACCGGTTCAGTGGAGTGGCCGTGGCTGGACTGGAGCCTGGCAGGTACACAGTAGTGGAGGCTGCTTAGGAGAGAACGGTTCATAATAATGGCCGGAACAGATGGAATGGCATCAAACACCAGGAAACCATGGAAACCATGGAAACCATGGAAACCATGGAAACCATGTGTTTGATGTATTTGATTCCATTCCACTAGTTCTGATTCAGTCATTACCACAAGCCTGTTCTCCCCAATTAAGGTATCACCAACCTCCTGTGATATTTATACATATATATTATTTTAAATATATTTTTATAGAAAATATATATTTTCCTTCTCTTGTTCTCCTAACCCTACCACCCCTCCCTTAATTGGAACTTTTTAAAAAACAAAATCCTGACAAATTGTCCAATGCCACCCCCCCATCCTCCCTCCCACCCTACACCACTCTCGCTCTAATCAGGGTTTAGACTAATCTCTCTGCTGCCCCCATCCTGATTGCTCTCTCTCTCTGTCTCTGGTTCCCCCAGGCTCCCTCCTCCCTGACCTGACTGATTGGGAATGAGGGATTTGGGCTCAGAGAGAGAAATGGGGAGAGAGAAATTAAGAGAAAGAGGGTGAGGGAGAGATATGGAGAGAAACAGGGAGAGAGAGAAAGAGGGAGAGATGTAGAGAAAGAGGGGGAGAGATATGGAGAGAAGGAGAGAGAGAAGGAGGGAGAGAAACAAAGAGGGAGAGATATGGAGAGAAACAGGGAGAGAGAGAGACGGACAGGAGGAGAGTAGCTGTTAGGGTTTAGAGTGTGCTGCCAAGTCATGTGACATTCCAGTGGGGGGAACTAGAGGAGGGGGAACCTCGAAAAGGAGGAACTTGGTTCAGGGGGGATCTTCTTTGGCATCGCACCAGGTCTCAGGCGGGAGTTGGTAACCATGACGATCAGTTATTGCTGCTGCTGAAGAGAACCGATCAGAACATCAACCAGACAGACTAGTTTCAATGAACAAAACAACCTGCCCTCTTTTTTAGTATTTTATTGACTTTTTCACATTTCCAATGTAGTGTAATTGGAAGAGAAGAAAAGATAACAAAAAGGCACAAATTCACAGTAAAAGAAAAAGAACGAGGGAGTGAGAGGGGAGAGAGGGAGAGAGAGAGGGAGAGAGGGAGAGAGGGAGAGAGAGGGGGAGAGAAGGAGAGAGGGAGAGGGGAAGAGAGAGAGAGAGAGGGAGAGGGGGGAGGGGAAGAGAGAGAGAGAGAGAGGGAGAGAGGGGAGGGGAAGAGAGAGAGAGAGGGGGAGAGAGAGAGGGGAAGAGAGAGAGAGAGAGGGGAGAGGGAGGGAGGGGAGAGAGGGGAAGAGAGAGAGAGGGGGGAGGGAGAGAGAGGGAGAGGGGAGAGAGAGGGGAGAGGGAGAGAGAGAGAGAGAGAGGGAGAGGAGAGAGAGAGAGAGAGAGAGAGAGAGAGAGGGAGAGAGAGGGGGAGAGAAGGGAAGAGAGAAAGAGAGGGATAGAGAGAGAGAGGGAGAGAGAGAGCGGGAGAGTGAGAGAGACTACAAAAACATCAATACTCTGGGGTTCTGAACTCATTATCAATACTCTGGGGTTCTGAACTCATTATCAATACTCTGGGGTTCTGAACTCATCAATACTCTGGGGTTCTGAACTCATCAATACTCTGGGGTTCTGAACTCATTATCAACAGTCTGGGGTTCTGAACTCATCAATACTCTGGGGTTCTGAACTCATCAATACTCTGGGGTTCTGAACTCATCAATACTCTGGGGTTCTGAACTCATCAATACTCTGGGGTTCTGAACTCATTATCAACAGTCTGGGGTTCTGAAGTCATTATTTATTATGTTTACAAACCCAGGGAACTAATATCTATGAGGTCATCTCTGGCAGCCAACATCTCCCACCAGGTGAAGGGAGTCTTCTGACTCTGTAGACCCATAAATACCAGGGCCCAATGCTAAATGGATTGGGCCCTGGTAGACCCTATGCCCTATGCATTTATGGAGATATGAGAGGATTTGATTGGTATAAGAGGATTTGATTGGTTTAAGAGGATTTGATAGGTTTAAGAGGATTTGATTGGTTTAAGAGGATTTGATAGGTTTAAGAGGATTTGATAGGTTTAAGAGGATTTGATTGGTTTAAGAGGATTTGATTGGTTTAAGAGGATTTGATTGGTTTAAAGGACTTGATTGATTTAAGAGGATTTGATTGGTTTGGGACCGGGCCCCTGAGGCTTTGATTGTATAACAATCTGATGCCCGCAGTCCATTGGCACACAACCATTCTTTTTAATTATTTTTTTTTTACCTTTATTTAACCAGGCTAAGTAAGAGGATTTGATTGGTTTAAGAGGATTTGATTGGTTTAACAATCTGAGGACTTCCACCTAACCTGTCAAATCCTCTCAGATCTCCACACAAGGAGTAGGGTTTAGGGCGTAGGGTTCAGGGGTCCATTTGGGACCGGGCCCTGTTAGTCCTACAGTAGGTGGTTTAACATGTCAGCTAACCACATCATATGATATAACAATCCACTGCCCGACTACCAGTCCACTGAGGCTACCACTACCAGTACCATTCTTTTTAATTATTTTTTTTACCTTTATTTAACCAGGCAAGTCAGTTAAGAACAAATTCTTATTTTCCACTAGGCTACCACTACCAGCCACTATGAACACCAGTACCACTAGGTTAACTGCCTGTTCAGGGTACCACTAGGCTTGTACCACTGTCAGCTCCAGGGCTTGAACTTGCAACCTTCCACTACCAGTTACTAGTCCACTACCACTCTACCACCACTAGGCTACGCAGTGGTTACTACTACCAGTCCACTACGCTCTAACCACTAGGCTACCACTACCAGTACCACTAGGCTACCACTACCAGTACCACTAGGCTACCACTACCAGTACCACTAGGCTACCACTACCAGTACCACTAGGCTACCACTACCAGTACCACTAGGCTACCACTACCAGTACCACTAGGCTACCACTACCAGTACCACTAGGCTACCACTACCAGTACCACTAGGCTACCACTACCACTACCACTACCAGTACCACTAGGCTACCACTACCAGTACCACTACCACTACCACTACCAGTACCACTAGGCTACCACTACCAGTACCACTAGGCTACCACTACCAGTACCACTAGGCTACCACTACCAGTACCACTAGGCTACCACTACCACTAGGCTACCCAGTACCACTAGGCTACCACTACCAGTACCACTAGGCTACCACTACCAGTACCACTAGGCTACCACTACCAGTACCACTAGGCTACCACTACCAGTACCACTAGGCTACCACTACCAGTACCACTAGGCTACCACTACCAGTACCACTAGGCTACCACTACCAGTACCACTAGGCTACCACTACCAGTACCACTAGGCTACCCTGCTGCCCCTTTGGTTGATGTAATGCAACGTCTGCAATGTAGTCAGCCTGAGACATCATCATTATGTTTCAAACCATCTCAGACGACATCCAGGCCCTCTTCCTTCTCCCTGACTAGAGTTCCCTACCAAATGGGACCCTATTCTATATATATATAGTCATCTACTTTTAATCAGAGCCCCATGGCCCCTGGTCAAAAATAGTGTACTACCCCATGGCCCCTGATCAAAAATAGTGCACTACCCCATGGCCCCTGGTCAAAAATAGTGCACTACCTTATGGCCACTGGTCAAAAATAGTGCACTACCTTATGGCCCCTGGTCAAAAATAGTGTACTACCCCATGGCCCCTGATCAAAAATAGTGCACTACCCCATGGCCCCTGGTCAAAAATAGTGCACTACCCCATGGCCCCTGGTCAAAAATAGTGCACTACCCCATGGCCCCTGGTCAAAAATAGTGCACTACCCCATGGCCCCTGGTCAAAAATAGTGCACTATCCCATGGCCCCTGGTCAAAAATAGTGTACTACCCCATGGCCCCTGGTCAAAAGTAGTGCACTACCCCATGGCCCCTGGTCAAAATTAGTGCACTATCCCATGGCCCCTGGTCAAAAATAGTGCACTATATATATAGGGAATAGGGTGCCGTTTAGGACACATCCCAGTTCTGAACAAGACTACCCCTTTAAGTGACCAGCTCTGGACTTCCCCTTTAAGTGACCAGCTCTGGACTTCCCCTTTAAGTGACCAGCGCTGGACTTCCCCTTTAAGTGACCAGCTCAGGACTTCCCCTTTAAGTGACCAGCTCTGGACTTCCCCTTTAACGGACCAGCTCTGGACTTCCCCTTTAACTGACCAGCTCTGGACTTCCCCTTTAAGTGACCAGCTCTGGACTTCCCCTTTAAGTGACCAGCTCTGGACTTCCCCTTTAAGTGACCAGCTCTGGACTTCCCCTTTAACTGACCAGCTCTGGACTTCCCCTTTAAGTGACCAGCTCTGGACTTCCCCTTTAACTGACCAGCTCTGGACTTTATAAGTGACCACCTGGACTCCCTCTTTAAGTGACAATGGCTGGACTTCCCCTTTAAGAGACCAGCTCTGGACTTCCCCTTTAAGTGAGAGATGTTAGCGGCTCAGATTATTGACAGAGGTACTACAACATCCAGAACAAAATACATCTATACACCGTCCTGTCAACAAGACGTGGTCCCTGGGAGAGAAGGGAGCAGTGAAGGGAGTAGGGGCTAGGGAGTAGGGTGTAGGGAGCAGTGTAGGGAGTAAGGTGTCGGGGCTATAAAGTAGGGTGTAGGGGCTAGGGTGTAGGGGGTAGGGGCTAGGGAGTAGGGGCTAGGTAGTAGGGTGTCGGGGCTAGAGAGTAGAGTGTAGGGGCTAGGGTGTAGGGTGTAAGGAGTAGGGTGTAGGGGCTAGGGTGTAGGGAGTAGGGTGTCGGGGCTAGAGAGTAGGGTGTAGGGGCTAGGGTGTAGGGAGTAGGGTGTAAGGAGTAGGGTGTAGGGCTAGGGTGTAGGGTGTAAGGAGTAGGGTGTAGGGCCTAGGGTGTAGGGTGTCGGGGCTAGGGTGTAGGGAGTAGAGGGGATGGGTGTGCTGTAGGTCTGCCAGGACAGTATATATATATATATATTAATATGTATGTTCATCTACATTAATTTTTATTTACATATACAATATCAGTACATACTGAATATCACACAGAAGACAACCAGAGATGCTCGATGGATGGAGAGATGGATGGAGAGATGGATGGAGGGATGGATGGAGAGATGGATGGAGAGATGGATGGAGGGATGGATGGAGAGATGGATGGAGAGATGGATGGAGGGATGGATGGAGAGATGGATGGAGATGGATGGAGAGATGGATGGAGAGATGGATGGAGAGATGGATGGAGAGATGGATGGAGAGATGGATGGAGATATGGATGGAGAGATGGATGGAGAGATGGATGGAGAGATGGATGGAGATAAGGATATAGAGAAAGAGAAGGATGGAGGAGAGGAGGAGAAGGAAGAGGAAAGTAGGAGAAGAGGAAGATGAGGAGGAGGAGAAAAAGATGAGGAGGAGAGGAGGATGAGGAGAGGAAGAGGAGGAGGAGAAGAAGAGGAGAGGGGGAGGAGGAGGAGAAGAGGAAGAGGAGGAGGAGGAGAGGAAGAGGAGGAGGAGGAGGAGGAGAAGAGCGTCTGGAGAACACTCTTCCTCCCACCCTTCCTCCTACCTACAACCTCCCCCTCCTATCCCCCTTCCCACCTACAACCTCCCCCTCCTATCCCCCTTCCCACCTACCACCCCCTAAACAGAACAAATACTGTAATACAGACGACTACACCAAACACACACACATCACACCACTACAGGAACCAAACCTAGCCTGGGTTGTGAACAAGAAGGATGGGGGGGTGGAGATCGACAATAACAGAAAAATGAGAACGAAAGAAAGAGAAAGGTAGAGTGAGAGGAATTATTGCTATCGCTGTATACAGCAGAGAAAACAGGAGAGGACACACACAGCTGCAGTCACACACTCCAAACAGACGCCTACAACTCCCAGCATCCTTTGCAGTGGACTGGGGCTTATGATGGTGTGGAGGGATTGGATGAACTTGATTGAGCTCCGACCACACTGCAGAAGGGTGAAGTTTCCACTAGGGACAGATCTAGGATCAGCTTCCCCTCCCCCAGTCATAACTGAAAATGACGGGACTGCAGAGGATAGCTGCTGTCTTGCAGGCTCCTGACCAATTCTGCGCCCCCATTGTTATTATTTTGTGGTCTTAACTTATTTATTTTACATAATGTTTCCGAGATCATTTCCTACAAACCGAAAACATCTTCTGGACATCAGAACAGCGATCACTAACCTCGATTTGGATTAAGATTTTTACTTCAACGAGTCGGCAGCTGTGGATGTACTGCTCGTTCCGGACCAGGCACTAATCCACGGGGACTGGAAAGCGGAAGAGAGGCAGACGAGCTAAATAAACCACCTCTACAACCTCATCTTCCTCGTCTCCTCCTCCTCCTCCTCTCCGCTGTTCTATTGTACACTGGAGAACAACCTGGACGAGATCCATTCGGGACTATCCCATCAACAAGACCACAACAACCTGGAGGAGATCCATTCGGGACTATCCCATCAACAAGACCCCAACAACCTGGATGAGATCCATTCGGGACTATCCCATCAACAACACCCCAACAACCTGGATGAGATCCATTCGGGACTATCCCATCAACAAGACCCCAACAACCTGGAGGAGATCCATTCGGGACTATCCCATCAACAAGACCCCAACAACCTGGATGAGATGGATGAGATCCATTCGGGACTATCCCATCAACAAGACCCCAACAACCTGGAGGAGATCCATTCGGGACTATCCCATCAACAAGACCACAACAACCTGGATGAGATCCATTCGGGACTATCCCATCAACAAGACCCCAACAACCTGGATGAGATCCATTCGGGACTATCCCATCAACAAGACCCCAACAACCTGGACCCCAACAACCTGGAGATCCATTCGGGACTATCCCATCAACAAGACCCCAACAACCTGGATGAGATCCATTCGGGACTATCCCATCAACAAGACCCCAACAACCTGGAGGAGATCCATTCGGGACTATCCCATCAACAAGACCCCAACAACCTGGAGGAGATCCATTCGGGACTATCCCATCAACAAGACCCCAACAACCTGGATGAGATCCATTCAGGACTATCCCATCAACAAGACCCCAACAACCTGGATGGAGATCCATTCGGGACTATCCCATCAACAAGACCCCAACAACCTGGAGGAGATCCATTCGGGACTATCCCATCAACAAGACCCCAACAACCTGGAGGAGATCCATTCGGGACTATCCCATCAACAAGACCCCAACAACCTGGATGAGATCCATTCGGGACTATCCCATCAACAAGACCCCAACAACCTGGATGAGATCCATTCGGGACTATCCCATCAACAAGACCCCAACAACCTGGATGAGATCCATTCGGGACTATCCCATCAACAAGACCCCAACAACCTGGAGGAGATCCATTCGGGACTATCCCATCAACAAGACCCCAACAACCTGGAGGAGATCCATTCGGGACTATCCCATCAACAAGACCCCAACAACCTGGAGGAGATCCATTCGGGACTATCCCATCAACAAGACCCCAACAACCTGGATGAGATCCATTCACTATCCCATCAACAAGGACTGGATCCCATCAACAAGACCCCAACAACCTGGATGAGATCCATTCGGGACTATCCCATCAACAAGACCCCAACAACCTGGAGGAGATCCATTCGGGACTATCCCATCAACAAGACCCCAACAACTGTAATATCTTATGCTTTTCAGAATCATGACTGAATAAGGACATTATACACTGAGTGTACAAAACATTAGGAACAGCTGCTCTTTTCCATGACATAGACTGACCAGGTGAAAGCTATGATCCCTCATTGATAGCTCAGCATTCAACACCATTGTGCCCTTCAAACTCATCACTAAGCTCAGGACCCTGGGACTGAACACCTCCCTCTGCAAGTGGATCCTGGACTTCCTGACAGGCCGCCCCCAGGTGGTAAGGGTAGGTAACAACACATCCACCACGCTGACTCTCAACAAGGGGACCCCTCAGGGGTGATTCCTGTACCCCCTGTTCACCCACTGTTGCATGACTCCAACACCATCATTAGGTTTACTGACGACTCGACGGTGGTTGGCCTGATGAGACAGCCTATAGGGAGGGGGTCACAGACCTGGCAGTGTGGTGTCAGGATAACAACCTCTCCCTCAACGTCAACAAGGTAAAGGAGCTGATCGTGGATTACAGGAAACCGAGAGCCGAGCACATTGATGGGGCTGTAGTGGAGCGAGTCGAGAGTTTAAAGTTCCTCGGTGTCCACATCAATAAGGAATTATCATGGTCCACACACACACAGTACAGTCGTGAAGACAACACCTCTTTCCCCTCAGGAAGAAGATTCAGCATGAGCCCTCAGATCCTCAGAAAGGCACCATTGAGAGCATCTTGACTGGCTGCTTCACCACTTGGTATGGTAACTGCTTGGCATCTGACCGTAAGACGCTACAGAGGGTAGTGCGTACGGCCCAGTACATCACTGGGGCCAAGCTTCCTGCCATCCAGGACCTCTATCCCAGGCGGTGTCAGTGGAAGGCCGTAAAAATAGTCAAAGACTCCAACCACCCCAGTCATAGACAGTTCTCTCTGCTACCGCATGGCGAGCGGTTCCGATGCACCAAGTCTGGAACCAACAGGATCCTGAACAGCTTCAACCTCCAAGGCATAAGACTACTACATTTACATTACATTTACATTTAAGTCATTTAGCAGACGCTCTTATCCAGAGCGACTTACAAATTGGTGCATTCACCTTATGACATACTAAATAGTTAGTTAAATAGTTAGTTACATAGTTAGTTAAATAGCTACCCAGATTCATCTGCATTGAACGTTATTCCACTAACAATTTTTGGGACTCTTCACATACACTGGTGCTAGGGTTTATTATCTATCCTGTTGCTTAGTCACTTTATCCCTACCTATATGTACATATCTACCTCAACTACATCGTACACCTGCACATCAACTCGGTACTGGCAGTGGTGGAAAAAGTACCCAGTTGTCATACTTGAGTAAAAGTAATGATACCTTAATAGAAAATGACTCAAGTAAAAGTAAAGGTCACCTAGTAAAATACTACTTGAGTTAAAGTCTAAAAATATTTGGTTTAAAATGTACTTAATTATCAAAAATATATGTAATTGTTAAAATATACTTAAGTATCAAAAGTAAAAGTAAAAGTATAAATAATTTCAAATTCCTTATATTAAGCAAACCAGACGGCACAGTTTTCTTGTTTGCAAAAAACACTCAGACATCATTTACAGATAGCCAGGGGAACACTCCAACACTCAGACATCATTTACAGATAGCCAGGGGAACACTCCAACACTCAGACATCATTGCAGATAACCAGGGGAACACTCCAACACTCACACATAATTTACAGATAGCCAGGGAAACACTCCAACACTCAGACATCATTTACAGATAGCCAGGGAACACTCCAACACTCAGACATCATTACAGATAGCCAGGGGAACACTCCAACACTCAGACATCATTACAGATAGCCAGGGGAACACTCCAACACTCAGACATCATTACAGATAGCCAGGGACACACTCCAACACTCACACATCATTACAGATAGCCAGGGGAACACTCCAACACTCACACATCATTTACAGATAGCCAGGGAAACACTCCAACACTCAGACATCATTACAGATAGCCAGGGGCACACTCCAACACTCAGACATCATTACAGATAGTCAGGGGAACACTCCAACACTCAGACATCATTACAGATAGCCAGGGGAACACTCCAACACTCAGACATCATTACAGATAGCCAGGGGAACACTCCAACACTCAGACATCATTACAGATAGCCAGGGGAACACTCCAACACTCAGACATCATTACAGATAGCCAGGGGAACACTCCAACACTCACACATAATTTACAGATAGCCAGGGGAACACTCCAACACTCAGACATCATTACAGATAGTCAGGGGAACACTCCAACACTCACACATAATTTACAGATAGCCAGGGGAACACTCAACACTCAGACATCATTTACAGATAGCCAGGGGAACACTCCAACACTCAGACATCATTACAGATAGCCAGGGGAACACTCCAACACTCAGACATCATTACAGATAGCCAGGGGAACACTCCAACACTCACACATAATTTACAGATAGCCAGGGGAACACTCCAACACTCAGACATCATTACAGATAGTCAGGGGAACACTCCAACACTCACACATCATTACAGATAGTCAGGGGAACACTCCAACACTCACACATCATTACAGATAGTCAGGGGAACACTCCAACACTCACACATCATTTACAGATAGCCAGGGGAACACTCCAACACTCAGACATCATTACAGATAGTCAGGGGAACACTCCAACACTCATAATTTGCAAACAAAGCATTTGTGTTTAGTGAGTCTGCCAGATCAGATGCAGTAGAGATGACCAGGGATTTTCCTCTTTAAATGTGTGAATTGGACCATTTTCCTGTCCTGCTGAGCATTCAAAATGTAACGAGTACTTTTGGATGTCAGGGAAAATGTACGGAATAAAAAGTACATTATTTTCTTTAGGAATGTAGTGAAGTAAAAGTAAAAGTTGTCAAAAATATAAATCGTACATTAATTTAATTAATGTGCAGATAACCAAAAAAACTACTTAGGTAATACTATAAAGTATTTTTACTTAAGTACTTCATACCATTGGGTACCGGTACCCAGTGTATAAAGCCATGGTATCATTAATCATTGTGTATTTTTCCTTGTGTTATTATTTTTATATTATTTCAAAATATTTCTCTCTGCATTGTTGGGAAATGGCCCGTAAGAAAGCATTTCACTGTTAGTCTACAGCTGTAGTTTACAAAGCATGTGACTAATAAAGTTTTATTGGATTTGAACCTGCAAAACTGACCCAAGATAAGCTTATAGGGGCAACTTCACCCTCCACCAACCGCAGGCCAGGTAGGCGTCGTTCCTCCCTTTTGAACCATTCTATTGGCCGTGAGGTATAAGGTCCGCCTACCTGGCACCTTTTTTTTTTTTTTGGCCACAATCTATCAGATGTTTAATGGTTGATATGAAGAAGAGGGGAATAAAAAATAACGTGATTGTGGAAGATGAAGAGGAGGAGGTGTGGTGATCAACCAATCAGAAGACAGGATGACCCATCGAAAACAAACAATCAATTAAAACAACAGTCACAACGAGATCAAAACAACACTGTTCAGAATACAGCTTGGTCCTGAAAAGAAACTGACAACCTTTAATACAGACGAACTGATGCTTTAAAAACCCTGTTTATATTATAATACATCTCCACACTCACAGCTGGGCCTTATTGCCCCATACACTATATATAGTGGATATGTACACTAGGACTGACTGTCTGTCTTAATGGCAGACTGTACCAATCTGGGGAGGGGGGCAGGACCAGGGAGGCGGAGAAGCTCTGTTGACAGAGAGGAAGAGGAGGAAGAGGAGGTGGGGGAGGAGCGTTGAATCCGCTGGTGTCTGTCAGGTTTACAGTTCTGATCTGAGAGAGAGAGAGAGAGAGAGAGAGAGAGAGAGAGAGAGAGAGAGAGACAGAGAGACAGAGAGAGAGAGAGAGAGAGAGAGAGAGAGACAGAGAGAGAGAGAGAGAGAGAGAGAGAGACAGAGAGAGAGAGAGAGAGAGAGAGACAGAGAGAGAGAGAGAGAGAGAGACAGAGAGAGAGAGAGACAGAGAGAGAGAGAGAGAGAGAGAGAGACAGAGAGAGAGAGAGACAGAGACAGAGAGAGAGAGAGACAGAGAGAGAGAGAGAGAGAGAGACAGAGAGAGAGAGAGAGAGACAGAGAGAGAGAGAGAGAGAGAGAGAGACAGAGAGAGAGAGAGAGAGAGAGAGAGAGAGAGAGAGAGAGAGAGAGAGAGAGAGACAGAGAGAGAGAGAGAGAGAGAGAGAGACAGAGACAGAGAGAGACAGAGAGACAGAGAGAGAGAGAGACAGAGAGAGAGAGAGAGAGAGAGAGAGAGAGAGAGAGAGAGAGAGAGAGAGAGAGAGAGACAGAGAGAGAGAGAGAGAGAGAGACAAGAGAGAGACAGAGAGACAGAGAGAGAGAGAGAGAGAGAGAGAGAGAGAGAGAGACAGAGCGAGAGAGAGAGAGAGAGAGAGAGAGAGAGAGAGAGAGAGAGAGAGAGTTGTATAAATAATGATAATCAATTAACAGGTATATTCTATTTAACAGGTATATCTATAAAACAAGTACATTCTCTAAAACAGGAAAAGTCTATTTAACAAATATATTCTATACTAACATGTATATTAAATATAAAAAATATTCTATACTAACAGGTGCATTCTATACTAAGAGTTATATTCTATACTAACAGGTATATTATATACTAAGAGGTATATTCTATACTAAGAGGTATATTCTATACTAACAGGTATATTCTATACTAAGAGATATATTCTATACTAACAGGTATATTCTATACTAAGAGGTATATTCTATACTAAGAGATATATTCTATACTAAGAGATATATTCTATACTAAGATATATATTCTATACTAACAGGTATATTCTATACTAAGAGATATATTCTATACTAACAGGTATATTCTATACTAAGAGGTATATTCTATACTAAGAGATATATTCTATACTAAGAGATATATTCTATACTAACAGGTATATTCTATACTAAGAGATATATTCTATACTAACAGGTATATTCTATACTAAGAGGTATATTCTATACTAAGAGATATATTCTATACTAAGAGATATATTCTATACTAACAGGTATATTCTATACTAAGAGGTATATTCTATACTAAGAGATATATTCTATACTAAGAGATATATTCTATACTAAGAGATATATTCTATACTAAGATATATATTCTATACTATTCTATACTAAGTCCTTCTGTAGCTCAGTTGGTAGAGCATGGCGCTTGTATTGTGTTGCCAGGGTAGTGGGTTTGATCCCGGGACCACCCATACGTAGAATGTATGCACACATGACTGTAAGTCGCTTTGGATAAAAGCGTCTGCTAAATGGCATATATTATTATTATTATATTATATATTCTATACTAAGAGGTATATTCTATACTAAGAGATATATTCTATACTAAGAGATATATTCTATACTATATATTCAAACATTCAGAAGAACAGTTGTTTGGTATTGTGTTGTTTTGTATTGTGTTGTTTTGTATTGTGTTGTTTTGTATTGTGTTGTTTGGTATTGTGTTGTTTGGTATTGTGTTGTTTTGTATGGTGTTGTTTTGTATTGTGTTGTTTTGTATTGTGTTGTTTTGTATTGTGTTGTTTTGTATTGTGTTGTTTTGTATGGTGTTGTTTTGTACTGTGTTGTTTTGTACTGTGTTGTTTGGTATTGTGTTGTTTTGTATGGTGTTGTTTTGTATTGTGTTGTTTGGTATTGTGTTGTTTTGTACTGTGTTGTTTTGTACTGTGTTGTTTTGTACTGTGTTGTTTTGTATTGTGTTGTTTTGTATTGTGTTGTTTTGTATTGTGTTGTTTTGTATTGTGTTGTTTTGTATGGTGTTGTTTTGTATGGTGTTGTTTTGTACTGTGTTGTTTGGTATTGTGTTGTTTTGTATGGTGTTGTTTTGTATTGTGTTGTTTGGTATTGTGTTGTTTTGTACTGTGTTGTTTTGTACTGTGTTGTTTTGTACTGTGTTGTTTTGTACTGTGTTGTTTTGTACTGTGTTGTTTTGTACTGTGTTGTTTGGTATTGTGTTGTTTGGTATTGTGTTGTTTTGTATGGTGTTGTTTTGTACTGTGTTGTTTTGTATTGTGTTGTTTGGTATTGTGTTGTTTTGTATTGTGTTGTTTGGTATTGTGTTGTTTTGTATGGTGTTGTTTTGTACTGTGTTGTTTTGTACTGTGTTGTTTTGTATTGTGTTGTTTTGTACTGTGTTGTTTTGTATGGTTTTGTTGTTTTTTGTACTGTGTTGTTTTGTACTGTGTTGTTTTGTTTTTGTATGGTGTTGTTTTGTACTGTGTTGTTTTGTATTGTGTTGTTTGATATTGTGTTGTTTTGTATGGTGTTGTTTTGGTATTGTGTTGTTTGATATTGTGTTGTTTTTTGTACTGTGTTGTTTTTGTTTTGTACTGTGTTGTTTGGTATTGTGTTGTTTGGATTGTGTTGTTTTGTATGGTGTTGTTTTGTACTGTGTTGTTTTGTATTGTGTTGTTTGGATTGTGTTGTTTTGTATGGTGTTGTTTTGTACTGTGTTGTTTTGTATTGTGTTGTTTGATATTGTGTTGTTTTGTATGGTGTTGTTTGGTATTGTGTTGTTTGATATTGTGTTGTTTTGTATTGTGTTGTTTTGTATTGTGTTGTTTGATATTGTGTTGTTTGTACTGTGTTGTTTGATATTGTGTTGTTTTGTACTGTGTTGTTTGATATTGTGTTGTTTTGTATTGTGTTGTTTTGTATATTGTACTTGTTTTGTACTGTGTTGTTTTGTATTGTGTTGTTTGATATTGTGTTGTTTTGTATTGTGTTGTTTTGTATGGTGTTGTTTTGTACTGTGTTGTTTTGTACTGTGTTGTTTGGATTGTGTTGTTTTGTATGGTGTTGTTTTGTATGGTGTTGTTTTGTATTGTGTTGTTTCGTGATGTTTTGTACTGTTTTGTTTTGTACTGTTTTGTTTGGTGTTGTGTTGTTTGGTATTGTGTTGTTTTGTATGGTGTTGTTTTGTATGGTGTTGTTTTGTACTGTGTTGTTTTGTATGGTGTTGTTTTGTATGGTGTTGTTTTGTATGGTGTTGTTTTGTACTGTGTTGTTTTGTATTGTGTTGTTTTGTATTGTGTTGTTTTGTATGGTGTTGTTTTGTACTGTGTTGTTTTGTATGGTGTTGTTTTGTACTGTGTTGTTTTGTACTGTGTTGTTTTGTATGGTGTTGTTTTGTACTGTGTTGTTTTGTATTGTGTTGTTTTGTATTGTGTTGTTTTGTATGGTGTTGTTTGGTATTGTGTTGTTTGGTATTGTGTTGTTTTGTACTGTGTTGTTTTGTACTGTGTTGTTTTGTACTGTGTTGTTTGGTATTGTGTTGTTTGGTATTGTGTTGTTTTGTATTGTGTTGTTTTGTATTGTGTTGTTTTGTATGGTGTTGTTTTGTACTGTGTTGTTTTGTATTGTTTTGTACTGTGTTGTTTGATATTGTGTTGTTTTGTACTGTGTTGTTTGATATTGTGTTGTTTGGTATTGTGTTGTTTTGTATGGTGTTGTTTTGTACTGTGTTGTTTTTTGTATTGTGTTGTTTGATATTGTGTTGTTTTTTGTATTGTGTTGTTTGATATTGTGTTGTTTTGTATGGTGTTGTTTTGTACTGTGTTGTTTTGTACTGTGTTGTTTTGTATGGTGTTGTTTTGTACTGTGTTGTTTTGTACTGTGTTGTTTTGTACTGTGTTGTTTTGTATGTGTTGTTTTGTATGGTGTTGTTTTGTACTGTGTTGTTTTGTATTGTGTTGTTTGATATTGTGTTGTTTTGTATGGTGTTGTTTGGTATTGTGTTGTTTGATGTGTTGTTTTGTACTGTGTTGTTTTGTACTGTGTTGTTTGGTATTGTGTTGTTTGGATTGTGTTGTTTTGTATGGTGTTGTTTTGTACTGTGTTGTTTTGTATTGTGTTGTTTGGATTGTGTTGTTTTGTATGGTGTTGTTTTGTACTGTGTTGTTTTGTTTGTGTTGTTTGATATTGTGTTGTTTTGTATGGTGTTGTTTGGTATTGTGTTGTTTTGTATTGTGTTGTTTTGTATGGTGTTGTTTTGTGTTGTGTTGTACTGAGTTGTGTTGTACTGTGTTGTTTTATACTGTGTTGTTTTGTATTGTGTTGTTTCGTGTTGTTTTGTACTGAGTTGTTTTGTACTGAGTTGTTTGGTATTGTGTTGTTTGGTATTGTGTTGTTTTGTACTGTGTTGTTTTGTATGGTGTTGTTTTGTATGGTGTTGTTTTGTACTGTGTTGTTTTGTAATTGTGTTGTTTTGTATTGTGTTATTTTGTATGGTGTTGTTTTGTATGGTGTTGTTTTGTACTGTTTTGTTTGGTATTGTGTTGTTTTGTATTGTGTTGTTTTGTATGGTGTTGTTTTGTATTGTGTTGTTTTGTACTGTGTTGTTTGATATTGTGTTGTTTTGTACTGTGTTGTTTGATATTGTGTTGTTTTGTATTGTGTTGTTTTGTATTGTGTTTTGTTTTGTACTGTGTTGTTTTGTACTGTGTTGTTTGTATTGTGTTGTTTGGTATTGTGTTGTTTTGTATGGTGTTGTTTTGTACTGTGTTGTTTTGTATGGTGTTGTTTTGTATTGTGTTGTTTTGTACTGTGTTGTTTTGTACTGTGTTGTTTGGTATTGTGTTGTTTTGTATTGTGTTGTTTGGTATTGTGTTGTTTTGTATTGTGTTGTTTTGTATTGTGTTGTTTTGTATGGTGTTGTTTTGTACTGTGTTGTTTTGTACTGTGTTGTTTTGTATGGTGTTGTTTTGTACTGTGTTGTTTTGTACTGTGTTGTTTTGTACTGTGTTGTTTTGTACTGTGTTGTTTTGTATGGTGTTGTTTTGTACTGTGTTGTTTTGTATTGTGTTGTTTGGTATTGTGTTGTTTTGTATGGTGTTGTTTGGTATTGTGTTGTTTGGTATTGTGTTGTTTTGTACTGTGTTGTTTTGTACTGTGTTGTTTGGTATTGTGTTGTTTGGTATTGTGTTGTTTTGTATGGTGTTGTTTTGTACTGTGTTGTTTTGTATTGTGTTGTTTGGTATTGTGTTGTTTTGTATGGTGTTGTTTTGTACTGTGTTGTTTTGTATTGTGTTGTTTTATATTGTGTTGTTTTGTATGGTGTTGTTTGGTATTGTGTTGTTTGATATTGTGTTGTTTTGTATTGTGTTGTTTTGTATTGTGTTGTTTGATATTGTGTTGTTTTGTACTGTGTTGTTTGATATTGTGTTGTTTTGTATTGTGTTGTTTTGTATTGTGTTGTTTTGTATTGTGTTGTTTTGTACTGTGTTGTTTTGTATTGTGTTGTTTGGTATTGTGTTGTTTTGTATTGTGTTGTTTTGTATGGTGTTGTTTTGTATGGTGTTGTTTTGTACTGTGTTGTTTTGTATTGTGTTGTTTGGTATTGTGTTGTTTTGTATTGTGTTGTTTTGTATGGTGTTGTTTTGTATGGTGTTGTTTTGTACTGTGTTGTTTGGTATTGTGTTGTTTTGTATTGTGTTGTTTTGTATGGTGTTGTTTTGTATTGTGTTGTTTTGTACTGTGTTGTTTGATATTGTGTTGTTTTTGTTTTGTACTGTGTTGTTTGATATTGTGTTGTTTTGTATTGTGTTGTTTTGTATTGTGTATTGTGTTGTTTTGTACTGTGTTGTTTTGTACTGTGTTGTTTGATATTGTGTTGTTTGGTATTGTGTTGTTTTGTATGGTGTTGTTTTGTACTGTGTTGTTTTGTATGGTGTTGTTTTGTACTGTGTTGTTTGGTACTGTGTTGTTTTGTACTGTGTTGTTTTGTACTGTGTTGTTTTGTATGGTGTTGTTTTGTATTGTGTTGTTTTGTATGGTGTTGTTTTGTACTGTGTTGTTTTGTACTGTGTTGTTTTGTACTGTGTTGTTTTGTATTGTGTTGTTTTGTACTGTGTTGTTTTGTATTGTGTTGTTTTGTATTGTGTTGTTTTGTATGGTGTTGTTTTGTGTTGTTTTGTATTGTGTTGTTTTGTATGGTGTTGTTTTGTATTGTGTTGTTTTGTACTGTGTTGTTTGGTATTGTGTTGTTTTGTATTGTGTTGTTTTGTACTGTGTTGTTTGGTACTGTGTTGTTTTGTATTGTGTTGTTTTGTATTGTGTTGTTTTGTATGGTGTTGTTTTGTGTGTTGTTTTGTATTGTGTTGTTTTGTATGGTGTTGTTTTGTATTGTGTTGTTTTATACTGTGTTGTTTTGTATTGTGTTGTTTCGTGTTGTTTTGTACTGTGCTGTTTTCTACTGTATTGTTTGGTATTGTGTTGTTTTGTACTGTGTTGTTTGTATTGTTTTGTACTGTGTTTGTTTTGTACTGTGTTGTTTTGTATTGTGTTGTTTTGTATGGTGTTGTTTTGTGTTGTTTTGTATTGTGTTGTTTTGTGTACTGTGCTGTTTTCTACTTTGTATGTATTGTTTGGTATTGTGTTGTTTTGTACTGTGTTGTTTGGTATTGTTTTGTACTGTGTTTGTTTTGTACTGTGTTGTTTTGTACTGTGTTGTTTTGTATGGTGTTGTTTTGTACTGTGTTGTTTGGTATTGTTTTGTACTGTGTTGTTTTGTACTGTGTTGTTTTGTACTGTGTTGTTTGGTATTGTTTTGTACTGTGTTGTTTTGTACTGTGTTGTTTTGTATGGTGTTGTTTTGTATGGTGTTGTTTTGTATGGTGTTGTTTTGTATGGTGTTGTTTTGTACTGTGTTGTGTTGTACTGTGTTGTTTTATACTGTGTTGTTTTGTATTGTGTTGTTTCGTGTTGTTTTGTACTGTTTTGTTTGGTATTGTGTTGTTTTGTATTGTGTTGTTTTGTATTGTGTTGTTTTGTACTGTGTTGTTTTGTACTGTGTTGTTTTGTACTGTGTTGTTTTGTATGGTGTTGTTTTGTACTGTGTTGTTTTGTACTGTGTTGTTTTGTATTGTGTTGTTTTGTACTGTGTTGTTTTGTACTGTGTTGTTTTGTATGGTGTTGTTTTGTACGGTGTTGTTTTGTACTGTGTTGTTTTGTATTGTGTTGTTTTGTATGGTGTTGTTTTGTACTGTGTTGTTTTGTACTGTGTTGTTTTGTATTGTGTTGTTTGATATTGTGTTGTTTTGTATGGTGTTGTTTTGTATTGTGTTGTTTGATATTGTGTTGTTTTGTATGTGTTGTTTTGTATTGTGTTGTTTGGTATTGTGTTGTTTGGATTGTGTTGTTTTGTATGGTGTTGTTTTGTACTGTGTTGTTTTGTATTGTGTTGTTTGGATTGTGTTGTTTTGTATGGTGTTGTTTTGTACTGTGTTGTTTTGTATTGTGTTGTTTGATATTGTGTTGTTTTGTATGGTGTTGTTTTGTATTGTGTTGTTTGATATTGTGTTGTTTTGTATTGTGTTGTTTTGTATTGTGTTGTTTGATATTGTGTTGTTTTGTACTGTGTTGTTTTGTACTGTGTTGTTTTGTACTGTGTTGTTTTGTATTGTGTTGTTTTGTATTGTGTTGTTTTGTATTGTGTTGTTTTGTACTGTGTTGTTTTGTATTGTGTTGTTTGATATTGTGTTGTTTTGTATGTGTGTTGTTTTGTATGGTGTTGTTTTGTATGGTGTTGTTTTGTACTGTGTTGTTTTATGTATTGTGTTGTTTGATATTGTGTTGTTTTGTATTGTGTTGTTTTGTATGGTGTTGTTTTGTATGGTGTTGTTTTGTACTGTGTTGTTTGATATTGTGTTGTTTTGTATTGTGTTGTTTTGTATTGTGTTGTTTGATATTGTGTTGTTTTGTACTGTGTTGTTTGATATTGTGTTGTTTTGTACTGTGTTGTTTTGATACTGTGTTTGTTTTGTATTGTGTTGTTTTGTACTGTGTTGTTTTGTACTGTGTTGTTTTTGTATGGTGTTGTTTGATATTGTGTTGTTTGTATTGTGTATTTGTATGTGTTGTTTTGTATGGTGTTGTTTTGTACTGTGTTGTTTTGTATGGTGTTGTTTTGTATTGTGTTGTTTGGTACTGTGTTGTTTTGTACTGTGTTGTTTTGTACTGTGTTGTTTTGTATGGTGTTGTTTTGTACTGTGTTGTTTTGTATTGTGTTGTTTTGTACTGTGTTGTTTTGTACTGTGTTGTTTTGTACTGTGTTGTTTTGTATTGTGTTGTTTTGTACTGTGTTGTTTTGTACTGTGTTGTTTTGTATTGTGTTGTTTTGTATTGTGTTGTTTTGTGTGTTGTTTTGTATTGTGTTGTTTTGTATGGTGTTGTTTTGTATTGTGTTGTTTTATACTGTGTTGTTTGGTTTGTGTTGTTTTGTATTGTGTTGTTTTGTATTGTGTTGTTTTTTGTACTGTGTTGTTTTGTATTGTGTTGTTTTGTATTGTGTTGTTTTGTATGGTGTTGTTTTGTGTTGTTTTGTATTGTGTTGTTTTGTATGGTGTTGTTTTGTATTGTGTTGTTTTATAGTGTGTTGTTTTGTATTGTGTTGTTTCTGTGTTGTTTTGTACTGTGCTGTTTTCTACTGTATTGTTTGGTATTGTGTTGTTTTGTACTGTGTTGTTTGGTATTGTTTTGTACTGTGTTTGTTTTGTACTGTGTTGTTTTGTATTGTGTTGTTTTGTATGGTGTTGTTTTGTTTGTTTTGTATTGTGTTGTTTTGTATGGTGTTGTTTTGTATTGTGTTGTTTTGTACTGTGTTGTTTTGTATTGTGTTGTTTTGTACTGTGTTGTTTTGTACTGTGTTGTTTTGTACTGTGTTGTTTTGTATTGTGTTGTTTTGTACTGTGTTGTTTGGTATTGTTTTGTACTGTGTTGTTTTGTACTGTGTTGTTTTGTACTGTGTTGTTTTGTACTGTGTTGTTTTGTATTGTGTTGTTTTGTACTGTGTTGTTTGGTATTGTTTTGTACTGTGTTGTTTTGTACTGTGTTGTTTTGTACTGTGTTGTTTGGTATTGTTTTGTACTGTGTTGTTTTGTACTGTGTTATTTTGTATGGTGTTGTTTTGTATGGTGTTGTTTTGTATGGTGTTGTTTTGTATGGTGTTGTTTTGTACTGTGTTGTGTTGTACTGTGTTGTTTTATACTGTGTTGTTTTGTATTGTGTTGTTTCGTGTTGTTTTGTACTGTTTTGTTTGGTATTGTGTTGTTTTGTACTGTATTGTTTTGTACTGTGTTGTTTTGTACTGTGTTGTTTTGTATTGTGTTGTTTTGTATTGTGTTGTTTTGTATTGTGTTGTTTTGTATGGTGTTGTTTTGTATTGTGTTGTTTTGTACTGTGTTGTTTTGTACTGTGTTGTTTTGTACTGTGTTGTTTTGTACTGTGTTGTTTTGTATGGTGTTGTTTTGTATTGTGTTGTTTTGTACTGTGTTGTTTTGTACTGTGTTGTTTTGTACTGTGTTGTGTTGTACTGTGTTGTTTTATACTGTGTTGTTTTGTATTGTGTTGTTTCGTGTTGTTTTGTACTGTTTTGTTTGGTATTGTGTTGTTTTGTACTGTGTTGTTTTGTACTGTGTTGTTTTGTACTGTGTTGTTTTGTACTGTATTGTTTTGTACGGTGTTGTTTTGTACTGTGTTGTTTGGTATTGTGTTGTTTTGTACTGTATTGTTTTGTACTGTGTTGTTTTGTACTGTGTTGTTTTGTACTGTGTTGTTTTGTACTGTGTTGTTTTGTATTGTGTTGTTTTGTATGGTGTTGTTTGGTACTGTTTTGTTGGGTATTGTGTTGTTTTGTACTGTAT
>NW_026287331.1:90000-107500 GCF_023373465.1 Oncorhynchus keta | reverse complement strand
CATGGTGAGTTCGATCCACTTGTCGATCCAGCAGAACAGCTGACGGTGGAAGTTGGTGAACAGACGCTTCTCTTGCTGAGAGGGAAGGAGGGACGGAGAGCAAAGAGAGAGATAAAGGAGACATCCTAGTTGAGGATGTTAGGGTTAGGGTTAGGGTTAGGGTTAGGGTCTTTGTTTCATGTCAGATAATAACGTAATAATATAACGTAGATTAAGACAGCCTCCCCACCTTGATTCAGAGAGGTTGGCTTGAATACGGAAAACACATTTCAGATAAACGCATTCAGTTGTACAACTGACTTGGTATCCCCCTTTCCCTTTCCCTAAACTGGAAACCACAGCAGGAAGTGATTTAGCCCCTGCAACTCCCAACCTGGCCAGTAGAGGTCAGAACAAACAACAAATACAGAACAGACATGGAGACTGGGGATGAATCAATATAGACATAGAGACTGGGGCTGAGTTCTCATTCTCCGGGTGAACATGAGAAATCAACTTCACTCCTGAAATTCAACTCGGGGGAATCCCCAAAAAGCGTAGATGAGGCAACAACTCCATGTTGCTATGTCCTCCAGCCTCGCTTTAAATCCGTGTAGACTCGTCAACTAAAATGGCTCACAATCTACCACTTGACTTGAATGACGATCAATAGTCTGTAAATCAACTGAGTGAGTGAGTGAGTGAGTGAGTGAGTGAGTGAGTGAGTGAGTGAGTGAGTGAGCGAGCGAGCGAGCGAGTGAGTGAGTGAGTGAGTGAGTGAGCGAGCGAGTGCTCTCTTTTGGTCAATGAGAATACAGCCTGGTTGGTTCTCTGTCTCATGGCTTTTATCCAGTCACCATCACAACCTTTATACCTCTCAACCCTCCTCACCCCTCCTCACCCCACCTCACCCCTCCTCAACCCTCCTCAACCCTCCTCACCCCTCCTCACCCCTCCTCAACCCTCCTCACCTCTCCTCAACCCTCCTCACCCCTCCTCTCGTCCCCCTTACTCAATCCTCCTCACCTCTCCCTCCCCCCCTCTCCTCACCTCTCCTCCCCCTTCCTCACCCCTCCTCACCTCTCCTCAACCTCCTCCCTCACCCTCCTCACCTCTCCTCACCCATCCTCACCTCTCCTCTCCCCTCCTCCTCTCCCCCTTACTCCCGCTCCCTCTCCTCTCGTCCCCCTTCCTCACTCTCCTCACCTCTCATCCCCTTTCATCACCCCTCCTCTCCTCCCTTCCTCACCCCTCCTCACTTCCCCTCCTCCTCTCCTCACCTCTCCTCAACCCTCCTCTCCTCACCCCTCCTCACTTCTCCTCAACCCTCCTCACCTCCTCTCCTCCCCCTTCCTCACCCCTTCCCTCCCCTCCTCTCGTCCCCCTTCCTCTCCCTTCCTCCT
The DNA here is from genome assembly GCF_023373465.1 of Oncorhynchus keta. Classification (NCBI taxonomy): domain Eukaryota; kingdom Metazoa; phylum Chordata; class Actinopteri; order Salmoniformes; family Salmonidae; genus Oncorhynchus; species Oncorhynchus keta. The sequence continues at coordinate 106,118 of NW_026287331.1, read as the reverse complement.
CTCATCCCCCTTCATCACCCCTCCTCTCCTCTCTTGTCCCCCCTCCTCTCCTCTCCTCACTCCTCTCCTCTCCTCTCCTCTCTCCTCTCCTCACCTCCTCCTCTCCCCCCCTCCTCCCTCTCCTCCTCCTCCCCTCCCCTCCCCTTCCTCACCCCTCCTCTCCACACCATCATCCCAGTCATCATCCTCTGTACCTTCTGGATGAAGTTCTCCACTTTGTTCTGCAGGCCCCACCACTTGAACTTGACTGTCACCAGTTTGTCACACATGTGTGGGCAGTCTGTCTTCTTAGGGAGTTCCTTCTGCACACCACATCCCAGTCATCACCTCTGTACCTTCTGGACGCAGTTCTCACTTTGTTCTGCAGGCCCCACCACGCAACTTGACTGTCACCAGTTTGTAGGCACACACACACACAGTCTGTCTTCACACACAGTTCCACTGCACACACACACACACACACACACACACACGCACGCACGCACGCACGCACGCACACACACACACACACACACACACACACGCACACACACACGCACACACACATGTATGTTTTATTGTACTGTAATGTTGAGGGAGTTAGTACGCACGCAGACCAATGCTGAGACAAAGACACCCTCTACTGTACCTTCCAGTCCGGTCCAAGTGGGCCTCTTCCAGTCTTCACTGACTTAAACTTAGAGGGGTCCTCCTCCGGCTTGTAGTCCTGGAGATGGATGAAGAGAGAGAGAGAGAGAGGGATGGATGAAGAGAGAGAGGGATGGATGGAGAGAAAGAGAGAGGGATGGATGGAGAGAGAGAGAGAGGGATGGATGGAGAGAGAGAGGGATGGATGGAGAGAGAGAGAGGGATGGATGGAGAGAGAGAGAGAGAGGGATGGATGGAGAGAGGGATGGATGGAGAGAGAGAGAGAGAGAGGGATGGATGGAGAGAGAGAGAGGGATGGATGGAGAGAGAGAGAGAGGATGGATGGAGAGAGAGAGAGAGGGATGGATGGAGAGAGAGAGAGAGGGATGGATGGAGAGAGAGAGAGGATGGATGGAGAGAGAGAGAGAGAGGGATGGATGAAGAGAGAGAGAGAGAGGGATGGATGGAGAGAGAGAGAGAGAGGGATGGATGAAGAGAAAGAGAGAGGGGATGGATGGAGAGAAAGAGATGAGAGGATGGATGAGAGAGAGGGATGAAGAAGAGAGAGAGAGAGGGATGGATGAAGAGAGAGAGAGAGGGATGGATGAAGAGAGAGAGGGATGGATGGAGAGAGAGAGAGGGATGGATGGAGAGAGAGAGAGAGGGATGGATGAAGAGAGAGAGAGAGAGGGATGGATGAAGAGAGAGAGAGAGAGGGATGGATGGAGAGAAAGAGAGAGGAGGATGGATGAGAGAGAGGGATGAAGAGAGAGAGAGAGAGAGAGGGATGAAGAGAGAGAGAGAGGGATGGATGGAGAGAAAGAGAGAGGAGGATGGATGGAGAGAGAGGGATGAAGAGAGAGAGAGACAGAGGGAGCAAATGTCAAATTGGATTTCACCAAATTACCGTGCGACTGAAACAAACAACCAAAACAAAGGCAAAGTCTTTTCACGCTTTGTTGATATAAAATAAAGCTTTGGACTCAATTTGTTATGAGGGTCTGCTATACAAATAGATGGAAAGTGGTGTTGGGGGAATAACATACTGACAGACCTGGGCCCATTATAAAATCCATGTACACACACAATAAGTGTTCGGTTAAAATTGAAGAAAAACACATGTCTTTCCACAGGGCCGTGGTGTGAGACAGGGATGCAGGATAAGCCCCTCCCTCTTCAGCATATATATCAACTAATTGGCGAGGGCACGAGAACAATCTGAAGCACGCGGCCTCACTCTACTAGAATCTGAAGTCAAATGTCTACTGTTTGCTGGTCCTATCTTCTGATCAGATTCTGTCAGACCTGGGCCCTGACAGACCTGGGCCCTGTCCCTGACAGACCAGACCTGGGCCCTACAGCAGCACCTGGGCCCTGTCAGATCTTCTGTACAGACCTTCAGACCTGGGCCCTCAGACCTGGGCCCTGACAGACCTGGGCCCTGACAGACCTGGGCCCCCTGACAGACCTGGGCCCTGACAGACCTGGGCCCTGACAGACCTGGGCCCCGACAGGGCCGCCCTGACAGACCTGGGCCCTGACAGACCTGGGCCCTGACAGACCTGGGCCCTGACAGACCTGGGCCCTGACAGACCTGGGCCCTGACAGACCTGGGCCCTGTCAGACCTGGGCCCTGTCAGACCTGGGCCCTGACAGACCTGGGCCCTGTCAGACCTGGGCCCTGGCAGACCTGGGCCCTGACAGACCTGGGCCCTGACAGACCTGGGCCCTGACAGACCTGGGCCCTGACAGACCTGGGCCCTGACAGACCTGGGCTCTGACAGACCTGGGCCCTGACAGACCTGGGCTCTGACAGACCTGGGGGCCCCTGACAGACCTGTGGGCTCTGACAGACCTGGGCTCTGACAGACCTGGGCCCTGACAGACCTGGGCCCTCTCTGAGACCTGGGCCCTGACTGACAGACCTGGGCTCTGACAGACCTGGGCCCTGTCAGACCTGGGCCCTGACAGACCTGGGCCCTGACAGACCTGGGCCCTGACAGTAAATCTCAGTATGACAAAAATAATGATGTTCCAAAAAAGGTCCAGTTTCCAGGACATTCCCTCTAGGGCCAGTAGCCCTAGTGCACACATAACACTATACATACCTATAAATATATATATAGATACACTATACATACCTTGACCTAAACATCATAGAGAGAGAGAGAGTGATATAGATATATATATATAGAGAGAGAGTGATATAGATATATAGAGAGAGAGCGATATAGATATAGATAGGCCCAGAGAGAGAGAGAGAGATATAGATATATATATATATATATATATATATATATATATATAGAGAGAGAGAGAGAGAGAGAGAGAGAGAGAGAGAGAGAGAGATATATAGAGAGAGAGCGATATAGATATAGGCATATATATATATATATATATATACAGAGAGAGAGAGAGAGAGAGAGAGAGAGAGAGAGAGAGAGAGAGAGAGAGATATAGATATACAGTATATATACAGAGAGAGAGAGAGCGAGCGATATAGATATATATATATATATATATATATATATATATATATATAGAGAGAGAGAGAGAGAGAGCGATATAGATATAGATATACAGTATATATACAGAGAGAGAGAGAGAGCGATATATATATATATATATATATATATAGAGAGAGAGAGAGCGATATAGATATAGATATATATAGATATATATAGATAGAGAGAGAGAGAGCGAGCGATATAGATATATATATATAGAGAGAGAGAGAGAGAGCGATATAGATATATATATATATAGATAGAGAGAGAGAGAGCGATATAGATATATATATATATATATATATATATATAGAGAGAGAGAGCGATATAGATATATATATATATATATATAGAGAGAGAGAGAGCGATATAGATATAGATATATATATATATATATATAGAGAGAGAGAGAGAGCGATATAGATATACAGTGAGGAGTACAAGTATTTGATACACTGACGATTTTGCAGGGTTTCCTACTTACAAAGCATGTAGAGGTCTATATTTTTATCATAGGTACACTTCAACTGTGAGAGACGGAATCTAAAACAAAAATACAGAAAATCACATTGTATGATTTTTAAGTAATTAATTGGCATTTTATTGCATGACATACGTATTTGATAAGCAGAACTTAATATTTGGTACAGAAACCTTTGTTTGCAATTACAGAGATCATACGTTTCCTGTAGTTCTTGACCAGGTTTGCACACACTGCAGCAGGGATGTTGGCCCACTCCTCCATACAGACCTTCTCCAGATCCTTCAGGTTTCGGGGCTGTCGCTGGGCAATACGGACTTTCAGCTCCCTCCAAAGATTTTCTACTGGGTCCAGGTCTGGAGACTGGCTAGGCCACTACAGGACCTTGAGATGCTTCTTACGGAGCCACTCCTTAGTTGCCCTGGCTGTGTGTTTCGGGTCGTTGTCATGCTAGAAGACCCAGCCACGACCCATCTTCAAAGCTCTCACTGAGGGAAGGAGGTTGTTGGCCAAGATCTCGCGATACATGGCCCCATCCATCCTCCCCTCAATACGGTGCAGTCGTCCTGTCCCCTTTGCAGAAAAGCATCCCCAAAGAATGATGTTTCTACCTCCATGCTTCACGGTTGGGATGGTGTTCTTGGGGTTGTACTCATCCTTCTTCTTCTTCCTCCAAACACGGCGAGTGGAGTTTAGACCAAAAAGCTCTATGTCTCATCAGACCACATGACCTTCTCCCATTCCTCCTCTCGATCATTCAGATGGTCATTGGCAAACTTCAGACGGGCCTGGACATGCGCTGGCTTGAGCAGGGGGACCTTGGCTTGAGCAGGGGGACCTTGGCTTGAGCAGGGGGACCTTGCGTGCGCTGCAGATTTTAATCCATGAAGGCGTAGTGTGTTACGAATGGTTTTCTTTGAGACTGTGGTCCCAGCTCTCTTCAGGTCATTGACCAGGTCCTGCCGTGTAGTTCTGGGCTGATCCCTCACCATCCTCATGGTCATTGATGCCCCACGAGGTGAGATCTTGCACGGAGCCCCAGCCCCAGGTGTTTGAACTTCTTCCATTTTCTAATTATTGCGCCAACAGTTGTTGCCTTCTCACCAAGCTGCTTGCCTATTGTCCTGTAGCCCATCCCAGCCTTATGCAGGTCTACAATTTTATCCCTGATGTCCTTACACAGATCCCTGGTCTGGGCCATTGTGGAGAGGTTGGAGTCTGTTTGATTGAGTGTGTGGACGGGTGTCTTTTATACAGGTAACGAGTTCAAACAGGTGCAGTTAATACAGGTAATGAGTGGAGAACAGGAGGGCTTCTTAAAGAAAAACTAACAGGTCTGTGAGAGCCGGAATTGTTACTGGTTGGTAGGTGATCAAATACTTATATCATGCAATAAAATGAAAATTAATTAATTAAAAATCAGACAATGTGTTTTTCTGGATTTTTGTTTCTCACAGTTGAAGTGTAACTATGATAAAAAATTACAGACCTCTACATGCTTTGTAAGTAGGAAAACCTGCAAAATCGGCAGTGTATCAAAAAAAACTAGACATACAGTAGCAGTCAAAAGTTGGGACACACCTACTCATTCAATGTTATTTTGTTATTTGTACTATTTTCTACATTGTAGAATAATAGTGAAGACATCAAAACTATGAAATAACACATATGGAATCATTTAGTAACCAAAAAAGTATTAAACAAATCAAAATATATTTTATATTTTAGATTCTTCAAAGTAGGCACCCTTATGCCTTGACGACAACTTTGCAAACACAGGTGTGTAAAAACTGTTGACAGATACTGTACCTCTGCATTAACATCAGCGCCACAGGTAACTTCCACAAAGCTTTGAATGATCTGAGAGACAAGGCAAGAAGGGCCTTCTATGTGAACAAAAGGAATATACAATTTGACATACCAATTAGGATCTGGCAAAAAATACTTGAATCAGTCATAGAACCCATTTCCCCTTATGGTTGTGAGGTCTGGGGTCTGATCACCAACCAGGAATTCACCAAATTGAGACTCTGCATGCCAAATACTGCAATAATATATTCTGTGTACAACGTAAAACACCAAATAATGCATGCAGAGCAGAATTAGGCCAATACCCACTAATTATCAAAATCCAGAAAAGAGCCGTTAAATTCTACGACCACCTAAAAGGAAGCGATTCACAAACCTTCCATAACAAAGCCATCACCTACAGAGAGATGAACCTGGAGAAGAGTCCCCTCAGCAAGCTGGTCCTGGGGCTCTGTTCACAAACACAACCATACCCCACAGAGCCCCAGGACAGCAACACAATTAGACCCAATCAAATCATGAGAAAACAAAAAGATAATTACTTGACACATTACAAATAATTAACAAGGAAACAGAAAAAACTAGAATGCTATTTGTCCCTAAACAGAGAGTACAGAGTAGCAGAATACCTGACCCCTGTGACAGGCACAAACTTAAGGAAAGTGTTGACTATGTACAGACTCAGTGAGCAGAGCCTTGCTATTGAGAAAGGCCGCCCTAGGCAGACCTGGCTCTCAAGAGAAGACAGGCTATGTGCTCACTGCCCACAAAATAAGGTGGAAACTGAGATGCAAATCAGTTTTTTAATTGGTCACATACACATGGTTAGCAGATGTTATTGGTCACATACACATGGTTAGCAGATGTTATTGGTCACATACACATGGTTAGCAGATGTTATTGGTCACACGGTTAGCAGATGTTATTGGTCACACGGTTAGCAGATGTTATTGGTCACACGATTAGCAGATGTTATTGGTCACATACACATGGTTAGCAGATGTTATTGGTCACATACACATGGTTAGCAGATGTTATTGGTCACATACACATGGTTAGCAGATGTTATTGGTCACATACACATGGTTAGCAGATGTTATTGGTCACACGATTAGCAGATGTTATTGGTCACACGATTTAGCAGATGTTATTGGTCACACGGTTAGCAGATGTTATTGGTCACATACATGGTCAGCAGATGTTATTGGTCACACGGTTAGCAGATGTTATTGGTCACACGGTTAGCAGATGTTATTGGTCACACGATTAGCAGATGTTATTGGTCACACGATTAGCAGATGTTATTGGTCACACGGTTAGCAGATGTTATTGGTCACACGGTTAGCAGATGTTATTGGTCACACGGTTAGCAGATGTTATTGGTCACACGATTAGCAGATGTTATTGGTCACACGGTTAGCAGATGTTATTGGTCACATACACATGGTTAGCAGATGTTAATGTGAGTGTAGTGAAATGCTTGTGCTTCTAGTTCCAACAATGCAGTAATATCCAACGAGTAATCTAACATAACAATTTCACAACAACTACCTTATACACACACAAGTGTAAAGGAATGAATGAGAATATGTACATAAAAATAAAAATATATGAATGGTCCCAACGGCATAGGCAAGATGCAGTAGATGGTCAGACTACAGTATATACATAAGAGATGAGTAATGTAGAGTGTAGAGAGAAAGAGGGAGAGAGAAGTCAGAAAGATAGGGAGGAAAAAGAGAGACAGAGGGAATCTAAGTAAAGAAGATAAGGAAAAGAGAGAACAAAGAGAGAGTTTGGGCAAACACAGGGACTGCAATTGATGAGTCAATGATTGGGGGATGAATGAGAATATGTATATAAAAAATAAAAATGATTGAATGGCAGAGAAGACATTAAAGATGCAGTAGATGATACAGACTACAGTATATACATAAGAGATGAGTAATGTAGGAGATGTAAACAAGATGCAGTAGATGGTAGAGAGTAAGTAAATACATATGAGATGAGTAATGTAGGGTATGAAACAAGATGCAGTAGATGATAGAGAGTACAGTAAATACATATGAGATGAGTAATGTAGGGTATGTAAACAAGATGCAGGGAGATGATAGAGAGTACAGTATATACATATGAGATGAGTAATTGGGTATGTAAACAAGATGCAGTAGATGATAGAGAGTACAGTAAATACATATGAGATGAGTAATGTAGGGTATGTAAATAAGATGCAGTAGATGGTAGAGAGTACAGTATATACATATGAGATGAGTAATGTAGGGTATGTAAACAAGATGCAGTAGATGATATAGAGTACAGTATATACATATGAGATGAGTAATGTAGGGTATGTAAACAAGATGCAGTAGATGATATAGAGTACAGTATATACATATGAGATGACTAATGTAGGGTATGTAAACATTATATGAAGTGGCATTGTTTAAAGTGACTCGTGATACATTTATTACATGAATTTTTCCATTATTAAAGTGGCTGGAGTTTAGTCAGTATGTTTAACAGTCTGATGGCCTTGAGATAGAAGCTGTTTTTCAGTCTCTCGGTCCCAGCTTTGATGCACCTGTACTGACCTCGCCTTCTGGATGATAGAGGGGTGAACAGGCAGTGGCTCGGGTGGTTGTTGTCCTTGTTTATCTTTTTGGCCTTCCTGTAACATCGGGTGGTGTAGGTGTCCAGAGGGCAGGTAGTTTGCCCCCGGTGATGCGTTGTGCAGACCTCACTACCCTCTGGAGAGCCTTACGGTTGAGGGCTGTACAGTTGCCGTACCAGGCGGTGATACAGCCCGACAGAATGCTCTCGATTGTGCATCTGTAAAAGTGTGTGAGTGTTTTTGGTTACAAGCCAAATCTCTTCAGCCTCCTGATGCTGTCTGTGTTGGTGGACCAATTCAGTATGTCTGTGATGTGTATCCCGAGGAACTTAAAACTTTCCACCCTCTCCACTACTGTCCCATCGATGTGGATAGGGGGCTGCTCCCTCTGCTGTTTCATGAAGTCCACGATTATCTCCTTTGTTTTGTTGACGTTGAGTGTGAGGTTACTTTCCTGACACCACACCTCCTCCCTGTAGGGTCTCGTCATTGTTGGTAATTAAGCCCACTACTGTTGTGTCGTCTGCAAACTTGATGATTGAGTTGGAGGCCTGCATGGCCACGCAGTCGTGGGTGAACAGGGAGTACAGGAGAGGGTTGAGAACGCACCCTTGTGGGGCCCCAGTGTTGAGGATCAGCGGGGAGGAGATGTTGTTCCCTACCTTCACCACATGGGTGCAGCCAGTCTGGAAGTCCAGGACCATGTTGCACCGGTTCGGGGTCGAGACCCAGGGTCTTGAGCTTGATGACGAGTTTGGAGGGTACTATGGTGTTGAATGCTTAGCTGTAATCGATGAACAGCATTCTCACATAGGTATTCCTCTTGTCCAGATGGGTTAGGGCAGTGTGCAGTGTGGTTGAGATTGTGTCGTCTGTGGACATATTTGGGCGGTAAGCAAATTGGAGTGGGTCTAGGGTGTCAGGTAGGGTGGAGGTGATATGGTCCTTGACTAGTCTCTCAAAGCACTTCATGATGACGGAAGTGAGTGCTACGGGGCGGCAGTGTAGCCTAGTGGTTAGAGCGTTGGACTAGTAACCGGAAGGTTGCAAGTTCAAACCCCTGAGCTGACAAGGTACAAATCTGCCGTTCTGCCCCTGAACAGGCAGTTAATCCACTGTTCCTAGGCCGTCATTGAAAATAAGAATTTGTTCTTAACTGACTTGCCTAGTTAAATAAAGGTAAAATAAAAAAGATATCATTAAGCTCAGTTCCCTTAGCTTTCTTGGGAACAGGAACAATGGCGGCCCTATTGAAGCATGTGGGGACAGCAGACTGGGACAAGGATTGATTGAATATGTCCGTAAACACACCAGCCAGCTGGTCTGAGGATGCCGTCTGGTCCTGCAGATTTTGGTAGCGGGCCGTATCGGTGGTACTGTGTTGTCCTCAAAGCGAGCAAGCAAAGAAGTTGTTTAGTCTGTCTAGGAGCAAGACATCCTGGTCCGCGACGGGGCTGGTTTTCCTTTTATAGTCTGTGATTGACTGTAGACCCTGCCACATACCTCTCGTGTCTGAGCCGTTGAATTGCGACTCCAATTTGACTCTATACTTACATTTAGCAGGACCCAGGGGAGAAGGGCACAGGACCCAGGGGAGAAGGGCACAGGACCCAGGGGAGAAGGGCACAGGACCCAGGGGAGAAGGGCCCAGGACACAGGGGAGAAGGGCACAGGACCCAGGGGAGAAGGGCCCAGGACCCAGGGGAGAAGGGAAACCCTGGGGTAGTGAACCAGGAACAAGGGAGTGCCGAGACAAATCCATGTACTGAATCATCAAGTCTTCTATACAAATCATTAGTGTTTACCTTCCTATCCACCTGGCTGTGGTGTGACTGTTTACCTTGGTATCCACCTGGCTGTGGTGTGTCTGTTTACCTTGGTATCCACCTGGCTGTGGTGTGTCTGTTTACCTTGGTATCCACCTGGCTGTGGTGTGTCTGTTTACCTTGGTATCCACCTGGCTGTGGTGTGTGTGTCTGTTTACCTTGGTATCCACCTGACTGTGGTGTGTCTGTTTACCTTGGTATCCACCTGGCTGTGGTGTGTCTGTTTACCTTGGTATCCACCTGACTGTGGTGTGTCTGTTTACCTTGGTATCCACCTGACTGTGGTGTGTGTGTCTGTTTACCTTGGTATCCACCTGGCTGTGGTGTGTCTGTTTACCTTGGTATCCACCTGGCTGTGGTGTGTCTGTTTACCTTGGTATCCACCTGGCTGTGGTGTGTCTGTTTACCTTGGTATCCACCTGACTGTGTGTGTGACTGTTTACCTTGGTATCCACCTGGCTGTGGTGTGTCTGTTTACCTTGGTAACCACCTGACTGTGGTGTGTCTGTTTACCTTGGTATCCACCTGACTGCGGTGTGACTGTTTACCTTGGTATCCACCTGGCTGTGGTGTGTCTGTTTACCTTGGTATCCACCTGGCTGTGGTGTGTCTGTTTACCTTGGTATCCACCTGACTGTGTGTCTGACTGTTTACCTTGGTATCCACCTGGCTGTGGTGTGTCTGTTTACCTTGGTATCCACCTGACTGTGGTGTGTCTGTTTACCTTGGTATCCACCTGGCTGTGGTGTGTCTGTTTACCTTGGTATCCACCTGACTGTGGTGTGTCTGTTTACCTTGGTATCCACCTGGCTGTGGTGTGTCTGTTTACCTTGGTATCCACCTGGCTGTGGTGTGTCTGTTTACCTTGGTATCCACCTGGCTGTGGTGTGTCTGTTTACCTTGGTATCCACCTGACTGTGGTGTGTCTGTTTACCTTGGTATCCACCTGGCTGTGGTGTGTCTGTTTACCTTGGTATCCACCTGACTGTGTGTGTGTCTGTTTACCTTGGTATCCACCTGGCTGCGGTCTGCGATGTCGATGTGAACAATATCCACCTTCTTCCAGGTATCTGCATCCAGACCATGGACCTGTACAGGTATCAACATAGTACAGTTATACACACACACACACACATACACACACACACACACACACACACACACACACACACACACACACACACACACACACACACACACACACACACACACACACACACACACAAATAAACACACACACACACATAAACACACACACACACAGCCATACAAGCAATTACGCTAGTGTTGTCACGATGCCAGAATTTTGACTTCGATACCGGAACAAAACAATACCATGGCGAAAAAAAGTTATGTGCACCAAATGGATTGTAGGAGAACCAGAAAATCAGATTGTGAGCCTCCCGGGTGGCACTGCCTCGCAGCGCCTGCTGAGTCTCCCGGGTGGCACTGCCTCACAGCGCCTGCTGAGTCTCCCGGGTGGCACTGCCTCGCAGCGCCTGCTGAGCCTCCCGGGTGGCACTGCCTCACAGCGCCTGCTGAGCCTCCCGGGTGGCACTGCCTCACAGCGCCTGCTGAGTCTCCCGGGTGGCACTGCCTCGCAGCGCCTGCTGAGTCTCCCGGGTGGCACTGCCTCGCAGCGCCTGCTGAGCCTCCCGGGTGGCACTGCCTCGCAGCGCCTGCTGAGCCTCCCGGGTGGCACTGCCTCGCAGCGCCTGCTGAGCCTCCCGGGTGGCACTGCCTCGCAGCGCCTGCTGAGTCTCCCGGGTGGCACTGCCTCGCAGCGCCTGCTGAGCCTCCCGGGTGGCACTGCTTCACAGCGCCTGCTGAGCCTCCCGGGTGGCACTGCTTCACAGCGCCTGCTGAGCCTCCCGGTGGCACTGCCTCGCAGCGCCTGAGTCTCCCAGGTGGCACTCCCAGCGCCTGGCACTGAGCCTCCCAGCGCCTGCTGGCCTCCCGGGTGGCACTGCCTCGCAGCGCCTGCTGAGTCTCCCGGGTGGCACTGCCTCGCAGCGCCTGCTGAGCCTCCCGGGTGGCACTGCTTCACAGCGCCTGCTGAGCCTCCCGGTGGCACTGCCTCGCAGCGCCTGCTGAGTCTCCCGGGTGGCACTGCCTCGCAGCGCCTGCTGAGTCTCCCGGGTGGCACTGCCTCGCAGCGCCTGCTGAGCCTCCCGGGTGGCACTGCCTCGCAGCGCCTGCTGAGCCTCCCGGGTGGCACTGCCTCGCAGCGCCTGCTGAGCCTCCCGGGTGGCACTGCCTCGCAGCGCCTGCTGAGTCTCCCGGGTGGCACTGCCTCGCAGCGCCTGCTGAGCCACCAGAGACTCTGGGTTCGAGCGATGAGACAAGACTGTAACTACTAACAACTTATTTTCATTGATTGAGGGTTTATAGTTCTATATGAACTCTACTATTGAAGAAATCAGATCATCACATTTTATTGGTTTTATTGTGACCAATAAAATGTGATGATTTGAATTCTTTTGACTTTGTCATTTCACATTTCAATTAGGTTTTATGAAATGTATTTCATTTAATTGAATGAATGTATTTAAACTTGAGTCTTGTTCCATGTTAGTTTCTAAGTGTAGACCTTACAGTGAAATGCTGAATACAACAGGTGCAGTAGACCTTACAGTGAAATGCTGAATACAACAGGTGTAGTAGACCTTACAGTGAAATGCTGAATACAACAGGTGCAGTAGACCTTACAGTGAAATGCTGAATACAACAGGTGTAGTATACCTTACAGTGAAATGCTGAATACAACAGGTGCAGTAGACCTTACAGTGAAATGCTGAATACAACAGGTGCAGTAGACCTTATAGTGAAATGCTGAATACAACAGGTGTAGTAGACCTTACAGTGAAATGCTGAATACAACAGGTGTAGTAGACCTCACAGTGAAATGCTGAATACAACAGGTGTAGTAGACCTTACAGTGAAATGCTGAATACAACAGGTGTAGTAGACCTTACAGTGAAATGCTGAATACAACAGGTGTAGTAGACCTTACAGTGAAATGCTGAATACAACAGGTGTAGTAGACCTTACAGTGAAATGCTGAATACAACAGGTGTAGTAGACCTTACAGTGAAATGCTGAATACAACAGGTGCACCTTATAGTGAAATGCTGAATACAACAGGTGTAGTAGACCTTACAGTGAAATGCTGAATACAACAGTAGACCTTACAGTGAAATGCTGAATACAACAGGTGTAGTAGACCTTACAGTGAAATGCTTAATATAACAGGTGTAGTAGACCTTACAGTGAAATGCTGAATACAACAGTAGACCTTACAGTGAAATGCTGAATACAACAGGTGTAGTAGACCTTACAGTGAAATGCTTAATATAACAGGTGTAGTAGACCTTACAGTGAAATGCTGAATACAACAGGTGTAGTAGACATTACAGTGAAATGCTGAATACAACAGGTGTAGTAGACCTTACAGTGAAATGCTGAATACAACAGGTGTAGTAGACCTTACAGTGAAATGCTGAATACAACAGGTGTAGTTGAACCTTAAAGTGAAATGCTGAATACAACAGGTGTAGTAGACCTTACAGTGAAATGCTGAATACAACAGGTGTAGTAGACCTTACAGTGAAATGCTGAATACAACAGGTGTAGTAGACCTTACAGTGAAATGCTGAATACAACAGGTGCAGTAGACCTTACAGTGAAATGCTGAATACAACAGGTGTAGTATACCTTACAGTGAAATGCTGAATACAACAGTAGACCTTACAGTGAAATGCTGAATACAACAGGTGTAGTAGACCTTACAGTGAAATGCTTAATATAACAGGTGTAGTAGACCTTACAGTGAAATGCTGAATACAACAGGTGTAGTAGACATTACAGTGAAATGCTGAATACAACAGGTGTAGTAGACCTTACAGTGAAATGCTGAATACAACAGGTGTAGTAGACCTTACAGTGAAATGCTGAATACAACAGGTGTAGTAGACCTTACAGTGAAATGCTGAATACAACAGGTGTAGTAGACCTTACAGTGAAATGCTGAATACAACAGGTGTAGTAGACCTTACAGTGAAATGATGAATACAACAGGTGTAGTAGACCTTACAGTGAAATGCTGAATACAACAGGTGTAGTAGACCTTACAGTGAAATGCTGAATACAACAGGTGTAGTAGACCTTACAGTGAAATGCTGAATACAACAGGTGTAGTAGACCTTACAGTGAAATGCTGAATACAACAGGTGTAGTAGACCTTACAGTGAAATGCTGAATACAACAGGTGTAGTAGACCTTACAGTGAAATGATGAATACAACAGGTGTAGTAGACCTTACAGTGAAATGCTGAATACAACAGGTGTAGTAGACCTTACAGTGAAATGCTGAATACAACAGGTGTAGTAGACCTTACAGTGAAATGCTGAATACAACAGGTGTAGTTGACCTCACAGTGGAATGCTGAATACAACAGGTGTAGTAGACCTTACAGTGAAATGCTGAATACAACAGGTGTAGTTGACCTTACAGTGAAATGCTGAATACAACAGGTGTAGTAGACCTTACAGTGAAATGCTGAATACAACAGGTGCAGTAGACCTTACAGTGAAATGCTGAATACAACAGGTGTAGTATACCTTACAGTGAAATGCTGAATACAACAGTAGACCTTACAGTGAAATGCTGAATACAACAGGTGTAGTAGACCTTACAGTGAAATGCTTAATATAACAGGTGTAGTAGACCTTACAGTGAAATGCTGAATACAACAGGTGTAGTAGACATTACAGTGAAATGCTGAATACAACAGGTGTAGTAGACCTTACAGTGAAATGCTGAATACAACAGGTGTAGTAGACCTTACAGTGAAATGCTGAATACAACAGGTGTAGTAGACCTTACAGTGAAATGCTGAATACAACAGGTGTAGTAGACCTTACAGTGAAATGCTGAATACAACAGGTGTAGTAGACCTTACAGTGAAATGATGAATACAACAGGTGTAGTAGACCTTACAGTGAAATGCTGAATACAACAGGTGTAGTAGACCTTACAGTGAAATGCTGAATACAACAGGTGTAGTAGACCTTACAGTGAAATGCTGAATACAACAGGTGTAGTAGACCTTACAGTGAAATGCTGAATACAACAGGTGTAGTAGACCTTACAGTGAAATGCTGAATACAACAGGTGTAGTAGACCTTACAGTGAAATGATGAATACAACAGGTGTAGTAGACCTTACAGTGAAATGCTGAATACAACAGGTGTAGTAGACCTTACAGTGAAATGCTGAATACAACAGGTGTAGTAGACCTTACAGTGAAATGCTGAATACAACAGGTGTAGTAGACCTTACAGTGAAATGCTGAATACAACAGGTGTAGTAGACCTTACAGTGAAATGATGAATACAACAAGTTTAGTAGACCTTACAGTGAAATGCTGAATACAACAGGTGTAGTAGACCTCACAGTGAAATGCTGAATACAACAGGTGTAGTAGACCTTACAGTGAAATGCTGAATACAACAGGTGTAGTTGACCTTACAGTGAAATGCTGAATACAACAGGTGTAGTAGACCTTACAGTGAAATGCTGAATACAACAGGTGTAGTTGACCTTACAGTGAAATGCTGAATACAACAGGTGTAGTTGACCTTACAGTGAAATGCTGAATACAACAGGTGTAGTAGACCTTACAGTGAAATGCTGAATACAACAGGTGTAGTAGACCTTACAGTGAAATGCTGAATACAACAGGTGTAGTAGACCTTACAGTGAAATGCTGAATACAACAGGTGTAGTAGACCTTACAGTGAAATGCTGAATACAACAGGTGTAGTAGACCTTACAGTGAAATGCTGAATACAACAGGTGTAGTTGACCTTACAGTGAAATGCTGAATACAACAGGTGTAGTAGACCTTACAGTGAAATGCTGAATACAACAGGTGTAGTAGACCTTACAGTGAAATGCTGAATACAACAGGTGTAGTAGACCTTACAGTGAAATGCTGAATACAACAGGTGTAGTAGACCTTACAGTGAAATGCCGAATACAACAGGTGTAGTAGACCTTACAGTGAAATGCTGAATACAACACGTGTAGTAGACCTTACAGTGAAATGCTGAATACAACAGGTGTAGTAGACCTCACAGTGAAATGATGAATACAACAGGTGTAGTAGACCTTACAGTGAAATGCTGAATACAACAGGTGTAGTAGACCTTACAGTGAAATGCTGAATACAACAGGTGTAGTAGACCTTACAGTG
>NW_026287331.1:72500-77500 GCF_023373465.1 Oncorhynchus keta | reverse complement strand
ACCTCAGTACCTCCAGGCTCTGAGGAGAGGCCCTACACCCAAACAAGGGCATGGTATCCACCTCTGGCCTGCTCGCCTCCCTACCACTGAGGAGATGGTACAGTTCCTGTAGATGAGTCAAAACTGTACCTGTAGATGAGCCCCCAATGGTGGAACAAACCCCTGTACGACGCCAGGAGAGCGGTAATCACCACCTTCCGGAGACACCTGAAAGATGGTCAATGTACCTAGGATAGGGTGAGGAGATGGTAATGTACCTGTAAAAGATTTAGATGCAAGTGGCTGTTCCACTGGAGTCATAAGGTGATGGTAATGTACCTGTGGATGAGAGCGATGGTAAATGACTTAAATGTAAATGTAAATGGTAATGTACCTGTAGATGTCGGCTCTTTGGTATTTTATTTTTAAAAGTCAAGTCGACTACATGCATTCGTTAGGGCCGGGATTAAATCTGATTGCAGAATTGGGAAATGCTTCATTTCAAGGTGATTTCAGATTGAGCCGACAGATGTTTACAGTGTATGTGGTCTCCCCGAGCGCAGGAACATGGTCTTTAAAATGTGCTGAGAAAAGGGCGGATTGAATCACGGCTTTACCTTGTATATGTGGATATAATAATACTAATGATACATAGTTCATTCATATCAGTCATCCAATCACCAACATCCATTCATTTAATCCATTCACCTCAACCATTCACCTCAACCATTCATTTAATCCATTCACCTCGTTCATTCACCTCATCCATTCATTTAATCCATTCACCTCATCCATTCATTTAATCCATTCACCTCAACCATTCATTTAATCCATTCACCTCAACCATTCACCTCAACCATTCATTTAATCCATTCACCTCATCCATTCATTTAATCCATTCACCTCATCCATTCATTTAATCCATTCACCTCGTTCATTCACCTAATCCATTCACCTCATCCATTCATTTAATCCATTCCTCATCCATTCATTTAATCCATTCATTTTCATTTAATCCATTCACCATTCATCCATTCATTTAATTTAATCCATTCACCTCCATTCATTTAATCCATTCATTTAATCCATTCACCTCATCCATTCATTTAATCCATTCACCTCATCCATTCATTTAATCCATTCACCTCAATTCATTTAATCCATTCATTTAAATCCATTCACCTCATCCATTCATTTAATCCATTCACCTCATCCATTCATTTAATCCCTCATCCATTCATTTAATCCATTCACCTCATCCATTCATTTAATCCATTCACCTCATTCATTTAATCCATTCACCTTCCATTCATTTAATCCATTCACCTCATCCATTCACCATTCATTTAATCCATTCACCTCATTCACATCCATTCACCTCATCCATTCATTTAATCCATTAACAATCCATTCATCCATTCATTTAATCCATTCAAACCATTCATTTAATCCATTCACCTCATCCATTCATTTAATCCATTCATTTAATTCATTTAATCATTCACCTCAACCATTCATTTAATCCATTCACCTCATCCATTCATTTAATCCCCTCATCCATTCACCTCATCCATTCATTTAATCCATTCACCTCATCCATTCATTTAATCCATTCACCTCATCCATTCATTTAATCCATTCACCTCAACCATTCACCTCAACCATTCATTTAATCCATTCATTTAATCCATTCACCTCATCCATTCATTTAATCCATTCACCTCATCCATTCATTTAATCCATTCACCTCATCCATTCATTTAATCCATTCACCTCATCCATTCATTTAATCCATTCACCTCATCCATTCATTTAATCCATTCACCTCATCCATTCATTTAATCCATTCACCTCATCCATTCATTTAATCCATTCACCTCATCCATTCATTTAATCCATTCACCTCATCCATTCATTTAATCCATTCACCTCATCCATTCATTTAATCCATTCACCTCATCCATTCATTTAATCCATTCACCTCATCCATTCACCTCATCCATTCACCTCATCCATTCACCTCATCCATTCATTTAATCCATTCATTCATTTTTAATCCATTCACCTCAACCAATTTCATTTTCATTTAATCCATTAACATCCATTCATTTAATCCATTCATTTTCATTTAATCCATTCACATCCATTCATTTAATCCATTCACCTCATCCATTCATTTAATCCATTCACCTCCATTCCATCCATTCATTTAATCCATTCATCCATTCATTCACTCATCCATTCATTTAATCCATTCACCTCATCCATTCATTTAATCCATTCACCTCATTCACATCCATTCACCTCATCCATTCATTTAATCCATTAACCTAATCCATTCATCCATTAATTTCACCATTTAACTCATTCATTTAATCCATTCACCTCATCCATTCATTTAATCCATTCACCTCATCCATTCATTTAATCCATTCACCTCATCCATTCATTTAATCCATTCACTAGTAACCATTCAAGATCCATTCAAGTTCAATCCATTCATTTAATCGCTTTACAAAGTCCATTCATTTAATCCATTCACCTTCATCCATTCATTTAACAGCTCATCCATTCACCTCATCCATTCACCTCATCCATTCATTTAATCCATTCACCTTCATTTCATCCATTCATCTATTCATTTCATCCATCTATTCATTTCATCCATTCACCTTCTCCAAAAGAATGGACTACAGGATGAGTCTCCTGAGACTGATCCCATCTCTCTAAACCTCCTCTCTCTCTCTCAATTCAGTTTCAGTTTGAAGTGATTTATTAGCGTGGGAAACATATAATAAATAGAAGTGAAATAAACAATAAATATGAACAGTAAACGTTACACACAGAAGTTCCAAATGAATAAAGACATTTCAAATGTCATATTTTGTCTATAAACAGTGTTGTAATGATGTGCAAATAGTTGAAGTACAAAAGGGAAGATAAATCAACATAAATATGGGTTGTATTTACCCTGGTGTTTGTTCTTCACTGGTTGCCCTTTTCTCGTGGCAACAGGTCACACATCTTGCTGCTGTGACGGCACACTGTGGAATTTCACCCAGTAGGTATGGGAGTTTATCAAAATTGGGTTTGTTTTCGATATTCTATGTGGATCTGTGTAATCTGAGGGAAATGAACTCAGCAAAAAAAGAAACGTCCTCTCACTGCCAACTCTGTTTATTTTCAGCAAACTTAATTAACATGTGTAAATATTTCTATGTACATAAGATTCAATGACTGAGACATAAACTGATAATGTGTCCCTGAACAAAATCAAAAGTAACAGTCAGTATGTGGTGTGGCCACCAGCTGCATTAAGTACTGCAGTGCATCTCCTATTCATGGACTGCACAAGATTTGCCAGTTCTTGCTGTGAGATGTTACCCCACTCTTCCACCAAGGCACCTGCAAGTTCCCGGACATTTCTGGGGGGGAATGGCCCTAGCACCCCTCACCCTCCGATCCAACAGGTCCCAGACGTGCTCAATGGGATTGAGATCCGGGCTCTTTGTTGGCAATGCCAGAACACTGACATTCCGGTCTTGCAGGAAATCATGCACAGAACGAGCAGTATGGCTGGTGGCATTGTCATGCTGGAGGGTCATGTCAGGATGAGCCTGCAGGAAGGGTACCACATGAGGGAGGAGGATGTCTTCCCTGTAACTCACAGCTTTGAGATTGCTTGCAATGACAACAAGCTCAGTCCGATGATGCTGTGAAACACCGCCCCAGACCATGATGGACACTCCACCTCCAAATCGATCCCTCTCCAAAGTACAGGCCTCGGTGTAATGCTCATTCCTTTGACGATAAACGCAAATCCGACCATCACCCATGGTGAGACTAAACCGCAACTCGTCCTTGAAGAGCACTTTTTGCCAGTCCTGTCTGGTCCAGCTACGGTGGGTTTGTGCCCATAGGTGACGTTGTTGCCGGTGATGTCTGGTGAGGATCTGCCTTACAACAGGCCTATAAACCCTCAGTCCAGCCTCTCTCTGCCTATTGCAGACAGTCTGAGCACTGATGGAGGGATTGTGCGTTCCTGGTGTAACTCAGGCAGTTGTTGTTGCCATCCTGTACCTGTCCTGCAGGTGTGATGTTCAGATGTACTGATCCCATGCAGGTGTTGTCACACGTGGTCTGTCACTGTGAGGATGATCAGCTGTCCGTCCTGTCTCCCTGTAGCGCTGTCTTAGGAGTCTCACAGTACGGATATTGCAATTTATTGCCCTGGCCACATCTGCAGTCCTCATGTCTCCTTGCAGCATGCCTAAGGCACGCTCACTCAGATGAAAAGGGACCCTGGGCATCTTTCTTTTGATGTTTTACAGAGTCAGTAGAAAGGCCTCTTTAGTGTCCTTAGTTTTCATAACTGTGACCTTAATTGCCTACCGTCTGTAAGCTGTTAGTGTCTTAACGACCGTTCCACAGGTGCGTGTTCATTAATTGTTTATGGTTCATTGAACAAGCATGGGAAACAGTGTTTAAACCTTTTACAATTACAATTAAGATCTGTGAAGTTATTTGGATTTTTCGGAATTATCTTTGAAAGACAGGGTCCTTGCTGAGTTTATGTTTCTCCAATCTGGTCATACATTTGGCTGGAGGTTAGGGAGTGCAGCTCAGTTTCCAACTCATTTTGTGGGCAGTGTGCACATAGCCTGTCTTCTCTTGAGAGCCAGGTCTGCCTACGGCGTCCTTTCTAATTGGTATGTCAAATTGTTTGTTCCCTTTGATGGCATAGAAGGTCCTTCTTGCCTTGTCTCTCAGCTTATTCGCAGCTTTGTGGAAGTTACCCGTGGCGCTGATGTTTTGGCCGAGGTATGTATAGTGTTTTGTGTGTTCTAGAGGAACAGTGTCTAGATGAAATTTGTATTTCTGGTCCTGGGAACGGAACCTTTTGTGGAACATTATTTTGGTCTTACTGAGATTTACTGTCAGGGCCCATGTCTGTCAGGGCCCACGTCTGTCAGGGCCCAGGTCTGTCAGGGCCCAGGTCTGACAAAATCTGTGCAGAAGAT
>NW_026287331.1:0-67500 GCF_023373465.1 Oncorhynchus keta | reverse complement strand
TGTCTGCCCCTGGACCCAGCTACCTGCCTCCTCCTGTGTATGACCTTCTGCCTGCCCCTGGACCCAGCTACCTGCCCCTGGACCCAGCTACCTGTAAGTGAAACTTACCTGATAATAATGATTAAAACATGATATTACGTTTTACATTTTCTTTTCATTCACTTATCTTAATAATGTTATTTTATTGTTTACACTATCCTTCTGACCCTATGTAGCCAGGTCCCTTCTACTAACCTTCTGACCCTATGTAGCCAGGTCTCATCTACTAACCTTCTGACCCTATGTAGCCAGGTCCCATCTACTAACCTTCTGACCCTATGTAGCCAGGTCTCATCTACTAACCTTCTGACCCTATGTAGCCAGGTCCCATCTACTAACCTTCTGACCCTATGTAGCCAGGTCCCATCTACTAACCTTCTGACCCTATGTAGCCAGGTCCCATCTACTTAACTTCTGACCCTATGTAGCCAGGTCCCATCTACTTAACTTCTGACCCAGGTCCCATCTACTAACCTTCTAAGGCCCCTAAAATCTTCTGCAATATGTATTTTCTGCAATATGCAACAATATGGGGCGGCAGGTAGCCTAGTGGTTAGAGCGTTGGACTAGTAACCGAAAGGTTTCTAGATTGAATCCCCGAGTTGACAAGGTACAAATCTGTCGTTCTGCCCCTGAACAAGGCAGTTAACCCACTGTTAATAATATAATAATAATAATAATAATAGGGTTAGACTGTTCCTAGGCCGTCATTGTAAATAAGAATGTTTTCTTAACTGGCTTGCGACCATGTAAAGCCTTTACAACATACAGAGAGAAGTGCGCTGGTTGTCAAAGTATTGACATGTTGTTTGAATTGAGAGACGAGCTTAAAGTTTTCTTTACTGACCGTAATGTTCACGTGTCTGACCGCTTGATGATGACGAGTTTCTCACACGACTGGCCTCTCTGGGTGATGTTTTTTCTCTCCTGAATGATCTGAATCTATGATTACAGGGACTCTCCACAACTATATTCAATGTGTAGGACAAAATGAAGGCTATGATTAAGAAGTTGGAGCTCTTCTCTGTCTGCATTAACAAAGACAACACACAGGTCTTTCCGGCATTGTATAATTCTTTGTGTGCAAATGAACTCCAGCTTACGGACAATGTCAAATGTGATATAGTGAAGCACCTGAGTGAGTTGGGTGCGTAATAACGCAGGTACTTTCCTGAAACGGACGACACAAACAACTGGATTCGTTATCCCTTTCATGCCCCGCCTCCAGTCCACTTACCGATATCTGAACAAGAAAACTCATCAAAATTAAACAAACGGTTCTGTGAAAATTTAATTTAATCAGAACCCACCGCCAGATGTATAGGGCTGCGCTCAGAGTATCCTGCCTTGTCAAATCACACTGTTAAGACACTGATGACCTTTGCAACCACATGTGAGAGTTGATTCTCTTTTTTTTTAAAGGGTGAAACAGTGGTTAACGCTGTAGCTGTGCCACCAGAGACTCTGGGTTCGCGCCCAGGCTCTGTCGTAAATGAACAAATAAGGGAGGTCCGTGGGATGGCCGCATAAAGGCATAAATCGTCTGGCTTAGGGAGGGTTTGGCCGGTAGGGATGTCCTTGTCTCATTACGCACCAGCGACTCCTGTGGCGGGCCGGGCGCAGTGTGCGCTAACCAAGGTTGCCAGGTGCGCGGTGTTTCCTCCGACACATTGGTGCGGCTGGCTTCCGGGTTGGATGCGCGCTGTGTTAAGAAGCAGTGCGGCTTGGTTGGGTTGTGTATCGGAGGACGCATGACTTTCAACCTGTCTCTCCCGAGCCTGTACGGGAGTTGCTAGTTGAATGGGACAAGATAGTAGCTACTAAAACAATTGGATACCACTGAAAATGGGGAGAAAAAGGGGTTAAAAAAAAAAAATAATAAATAAATAAAATTAAACATTAAAAGAGATTTGATTCTCAGCCATCAACAAGCATGAACACTAAATACAGACATAGACTGTGTGTGGAAAATGATTTAAGACTGAGACTCTCTCCAATACCACCCAACATTGCAGAGTTATTTGCATCTTTTCAAGCGCACCCTTCTCATTAACCTGTGGTGAGTTATTCACCATTTTAAATGAACAAATACGGTTTTAAATGTAAGATGGCTAAATAAAGAGCTAAATGATTGATTATTATAATATTATTATTTGTGCCCTGGTCCTATAAGAGCTCATTGTCACTTCCCACGAGCTTAAGGTTATGACAAAAACTCACACACATTCTTATGTTCAATAAATGTATCGTATAGTGTGTGTGTGTGTGTGTGTGTGTGTGTGTGTGTGTGTGTGTGTGTGTGTGTGTGTGTGTGTGTGTGTGTGTGTGTGTGTGTGTGTGTGTGTGTGTGTGTGTGTGTGTGTGTGGCAGGCTTACAACGATGGCAAACAACAACATTTGAGAGTGCTCTGACCCTGGTGATAAAGGGGGTACAGCTGGAAGTTGAATGTTTGAAGGAGTACAGGACTCTAAAAGGTTTGGGAACCACTGGTATGGAGAATGCTGTGTGGTGATTGGTTAGTTAGGAGAATGCTGTGTGGTGATTGGCTAGTTAGGAGAATGCTGTGTGGTGATTGGTTAGTATGGAGGATGGTTCCCACCTTGTTGTTGTTGGGACTATAAAAGGTTTGGGAACCACTGGTATGGAGGATGCTGTGTGGTGATTGGTTAATATGGATGAAACTATGTGCTGATTGGTTAGTATGGAGGATGGTCCAGCTATGGCTGGAAACAACACCTGACTCCTTACTTCAGGCCACAGTTTTAAGCAGTACCAACACTTCAGGTGGACATCACATCACATGCACCAAAGTCAAGGGCAGGACAGAAACAGGCTCTCTGAATATACCTTGTCCATGCAGGGTTCGGACGGACCATCAGCACTATCTGCCTCGAGTCACATGACTCCTAGTACGTTGCTGCTACTATCTGCAGTGCCTCTAGTCACATGACTCCTAATACGTTGCTGCTACTATCTGCAGTGCCTCTAGTCACATGACTCCTAATACGTTGCTGCTACTATCTGCAGTGCCTCTATTCACATGACTCCTAGTACGTTGCTGCTACTATCTGCAGTGCCTCTATTCACATGACTCCTAATACGTTGCTGCTACTATCTGCAGTGCCTCTAGTCACATGACTCTCTCCTAATACGTTGCTGCTACTATCTGCAGTGCCTCTATTCACATGACTCCTAGTACGTTGCTGCTACTATCTGCAGTGCCTCTAGTCACATGACTCCTAGTACGTTGCTGCTACTATCTGCAGTGCCTCTAATCACATGACTCTCTCCTAATACGTTGCTGCTACTATCTGCAGTGCCTCTATTCACATGACTCCTAGTACGTTGCTGCTACTATCTGCAGTGCCTCTAGTCACATGACTCCTAATACGTTGCTGCTACTATCTGCAGTGCCTCTAGTCACATGACTCCTAGTACGTTGCTGCTACTATCTGCAGTGCCTCTATTCACATGACTCTCTCCTAATACGTTGCTGCTACTATCTGCAGTGCCTCTAGTCACATGACTCCTAATACGTTGCTGCTACTATCTGCAGTGCCTCTATTCACATGACTCCTAGTACGTTGCTGCTACTATCTGCAGTGCCTCTAGTCACATGACTCCTAGTACGTTGCTGCTACTATCTGCAGTGCCTCTAGTCACATGACTCCTAATACGTTGCTGCTACTATCTGCAGTGCCTCTATTCACATGACTCCTAGTACGTTGCTGCTACTATCTGCAGTGCCTCTAGTCACATGACTCCTAGTACGTTGCTGCTACTATCTGCAGTGCCTCTAGTCACATGACTCCTAGTACGTTGCTGCTACTATCTGCAGTGCCTCTAGTCACATGACTCCTAATACGTTGCTGCTACTATCTGCAGTGCCTCTATTCACATGACTCCTAGTACGTTGCTGCTACTATCTGCAGTGCCTCTAGTCACATGACTCCTAATACGTTGCTGCTACTATCTGCAGTGCCTCTAGTCACATGACTCCTAATACGTTGCTTCTACTATCTGCAGTGCCTCTATTCACATGACTCCTAATACGTTGCTGCTACTATCTGCAGTGCCTCTAGTCACATGACTCCTAATACGTTGCTGCTACTATCTGCAGTGCCTCTATTCACATGACTCCTAGTACGTTGCTGCTACTATCTGCAGTGCCTCTAGTCACATGACTCCTAGTACGTTGCTGCTACTATCTGCAGTGCCTCTAGTCACATGACTCCTAATACGTTGCTGCTACTATCTGCAGTGCCTCTATTCACATGACTCCTAGTACGTTGCTGCTACTATCTGCAGTGCCTCTAGTCACATGACTCCTAGTACGTTGCTGCTACTATCTGCAGTGCCTCTAGTCACATGACTCCTAATACGTTGCTGCTACTATCTGCAGTGCCTCTAATCACATGACTCCTAGTACGTTGCTGCTACTATCTGCAGTGCCTCTAGTCACATGACTCCTAGTACGTTGCTGCTACTATCTGCAGTGCCTCTAGTCACATGACTCCTAATATGTTGCTGCCACTATCTGCAGTGCCTCTAATCACATGACTCTCTCCTAGTACGTTGCTGCTACTATCTGCAGTGCCTCTAATCACATGACTCCTAGTACGTTGCTGCTACTATCTGCAGTGCCTCGAGTCACATGACTCCTAGTACGTTGCTGCTACTATCTGCAGTGCCTCTAATCACATGACTCCTAGTACGTTGCTGCTACTATCTGCAGTGCCTCGAGTCACATGACTCCTAGTACGTTGCTGCTACTATCTGCAGTGCCTCTAGTCACATGACTCCTAGTACGTTGCTGCTACTATCTGCAGTGCCTCTAGTCACATGACTCCTAGTACGTTGCTGCTACTATCTGCAGTGCCTCTAGTCACATGACTCCTAATACGTTGCTGCTACTATCTGCAGTGCCTCTAGTCACATGACTCCTAGTACGTTGCTTCTACTATCTGCAGTGCCTCTATTCACATGACTCCTAATACGTTGCTGCTACTATCTGCAGTGCCTCTATTCACATGACTCTCTCCTAATACGTTGCTGCTACTATCTGCAGTGCCTCTATTCACATGACTCCTAGTACGTTGCTGCTACTATCTGCAGTGCCTCTATTCACATGACTCTCTCCTAATACGTTGCTGCTACTATCTGCAGTGCCTCTAGTCACATGACTCTCTCCTAATACGTTGCTGCTACTATCTGCAGTGCCTCTAGTCACATGACTCTCTCCTAATACGTTGCTGCTACTATCTGCAGTGCCTCTAGTCACATGACTCTCTCCTAATACGTTGCTGCTACTATCTGCAGTGCCTCTATTCACATGACTCCTAGTACGTTGCTGCTACTATCTGCAGTGCCTCTATTCACATGACTCTCTCCTAGTACGTTGCTGCTACTATCTGCAGTGCCTCTAGTCACATGACTCTCTCCTAATACGTTGCTGCTACTATCTGCAGTGCCTCTAGTCACATGACTCCTAGTACGTTGCTGCTACTATCTGCAGTGCCTCTAGTCACATGACTCTCTCCTAGTACGTTGCTGCTACTATCTGCAGTGCCTCTAGTCACATGACTCCTAATACGTTGCTGCTACTATCTGCAGTGCCTCTATTCACATGACTCCTAGTACGTTGCTGCTACTATCTGCAGTGCCTCTAGTCACATGACTCTCTCCTAGTACGTTGCTGCTACTATCTGCAGTGCCTCTAGTCACATGACTCCTAATACGTTGCTGCTACTATCTGCAGTGCCTCTAGTCACATGTCTCTCTCCTAATACGTTGCTGCCACTATCTGCAGTGCCTCTAGTCACATGTCTCTCTCCTAATACGTTGCTGCTACTATCTGCAGTGCCTCTATTCACATGACTCCTAATACGTTGCTGCCACTATCTGCAGTGCCTCGAGTCACATGTCTCTCTCCTAATACGTTGCTGCTACTATCTGCAGTGCCTCTAGTCACATGTCTCTCTCCTAATACGTTGCTGCTACTATCTGCAGTGCCTCTAATCACATGTCTCTCTCCTAATACGTTGCTGCTACTATCTGCAGTGCCTCTAGTCACATGTCTCTCTCCTAATACGTTGCTGCTACTATCTGCAGTGCCTCTAGTCACATGTCTCTCTCCTAATACGTTGCTGCTACTATCTGCAGTGCCTCTAATCACATGTCTCTCTCCTAATACGTTGCTGCTACTATCTGCAGTGCCTCTAATCACATGTCTCTCTCCTAATACGTTGCTGCTACTATCTGCAGTGCCTCTAATCACATGACTCCTAGTACGTTGCTGCTACTATCTGCAGTGCCTCTAGTCACATGACTCCTAATACGTTGCTGCTACTATCTGCAGTGCCTCTAGTCACATGACTCCTAATACGTTGCTGCTACTATCTGCAGTGCCTCTATTCACATGACTCCTAGTACGTTGCTGCTACTATCTGCAGTGCCTCTATTCACATGACTCCTAATACGTTGCTGCTACTATCTGCAGTGCCTCTAGTCACATGACTCCTAATACGTTGCTGCTACTATCTGCAGTGCCTCTAGTCACATGACTCCTAATACGTTGCTGCTACTATCTGCAGTGCCTCTAGTCACATGACTCCTAATACGTTGCTGCTACTATCTGCAGTGCCTCTAGTCACATGACTCCTAATACGTTGCTGCTACTATCTGCAGTGCCTCTAGTCACATGACTCCTAATACGTTGCTGCTACTATCTGCAGTGCCTCTAGTCACATGACTCTCTCCTAATACGTTGCTGCTACTATCTGCAGTGCCTCTATTCACATGACTCCTAATACGTTGCTGCCACTATCTGCAGTGCCTCGAGTCACATGTCTCTCTCCTAATACGTTGCTGCTACTATCTGCAGTGCCTCTAGTCACATGACTCCTAATACGTTGCTGCTACTATCTGCAGTGCCTCTAGTCACATGACTCTCTCCTAATACGTTGCTGCTACTATCTGCAGTGCCTCTAGTCACATGACTCTCTCCTAATACGTTGCTGCTACTATCTGCAGTGCCTCTAGTCACATGACTCCTAATACGTTGCTGCTACTATCTGCAGTGCCTCTAGTCACATGTCTCTCTCCTAATACGTTGCTGCTACTATCTGCAGTGCCTCGAGTCACATGTCTCTCTCCTAATACGTTGCTGCTACTATCTGCAGTGCCTCTAGTCACATGACTCCTAATACGTTGCTGCTACTATCTGCAGTGCCTCTAGTCACATGACTCCTAATACGTTGCTGCTACTATCTGCAGTGCCTCTAGTCACATGACTCCTAGTACGTTGCTGCTACTATCTGCAGTGCCTCGAGTCACATGACTCCTAGTACGTTGCTGCTACTATCTGCAGTGCCTCGAGTCACATGACTCCTAGTACGTTGCTGCTACTATCTGCAGTGCCTCTAGTCACATGACTCTCTCCTAATACGTTGCTGCTACTATCTGCAGTGCCTCTATTCACATGACTCCTAATACGTTGCTGCTACTATCTGCAGTGCCTCTATTCACATGACTCCTAGTACGTTGCTGCTACTATCTGCAGTGCCTCTATTCACATGACTCCTAATACGTTGCTGCTACTATCTGCAGTGCCTCTATTCACATGACTCCTAGTACGTTGCTGCTACTATCTGCAGTGCCTCTATTCACATGACTCCTAATACGTTGCTGCTACTATCTGCAGTGCCTCTAGTCACATGACTCCTAGTACGTTGCTGCTACTATCTGCAGTGCCTCTAGTCACATGACTCTCTCCTAATACGTTGCTGCTACTATCTGCAGTGCCTCTATTCACATGACTCCTAATACGTTGCTGCTACTATCTGCAGTGCCTCTAGTCACATGACTCCTAGTACGTTGCTGCTACTATCTGCAGTGCCTCTAGTCACATGACTCCTAATACGTTGCTGCTACTATCTGCAGTGCCTCTAGTCACATGACTCCTAATATGTTGCTGCTACTATCTGCAGTGCCTCTATTCACATGACTCCTAATACGTTGCTGCTACTATCTGCAGTGCCTCTAGTCACATGACTCCTAGTACGTTGCTGCTACTATCTGCAGTGCCTCTAGTCACATGACTCCTAGTACGTTGCTGCTACTATCTGCAGTGCCTCTATTCACATGACTCACACTATTTTAATTTATATTGACACTGTCTATTTCTGATATTATATATATATATAATATATATATACTACGAAAGCAACCATTTGGCTGTACAGTTTCCACCTTCTGTAGAGACCCATTCACTCAGCAAGATGTGACTGGGGGTTATTGCATTTCTTATTGCATTTAGACAAGTGTGTTTCTGGGTAATGTAGTATTTCTGGGTAATGTAGTGTTTCTGGGTCATGTAGTGTTTCGGGGTAATGTAGTGTTTCGGGGTAATGTAGTGTGTCTGGGTAATGTAGTGTGTCGGGGTAATGTAGTGTTTCTGGATAATGTAGTGTGTCTGGGTAACGTAGGGTTTCTGGGTAATGTAGTGTGTCTGGGTAATGTAGTGTTTCTGGATAATGTAGTGTGTCTGGGTAATGTAGGGTTTCTGGGTAATGTAGTGTTTCTGGGTAATGTAGTGGTTCTGGGTAATGTAGTGTTTCAGGGTAATGTAGTGTTTCGGGGTAATGATGTGTTTCGGGGTAATGTAGTGTTTCGGGGTAATGTAGTGTTTCGGGGTAATGATGTGTTTCTGGGTAATGTAGTGTGTCTGTGTAATGCCTGGGTCTTCCTTTCCTGTGGAGGTCCTCATGAGAGCCAGTTTCATCATAGCGCTTTATGGTTTTTGCGACTGCACTTGAAGAAACTTTCCAGATTGACTGACCTTCATGTCTTAAGGTAATGATGGACTGTCATTTTTTTTTTGCTTATTTCAGCTGTTCTTGCCATAATATGGTCTTGGTATTTTACCAAATATTTTACCAAACTCACTTTTAACAAGGCACACCTGTTAATTGAAATGCATTCCAGGTGACTACCTCATGAAGCTGGTTGAGAGAATGCCAAGAGTGTTAAAAGCTGTCCTCAAAGTAAATATTGGCTACTTTGAAAAATCTCTAATATCAAATATGTTTAACACCTCTTTGGTTCCTACATGGTTCCATTTCATAGTGTTGATGATGTCCACCATTATTCTAGATGTAGAAAATAGTTAAAGAAAAACCCTTGAATGAGTAGGTGTGTCCAAACTTTTGACTGGTTCTGTATATATATATCTATATATATATCCATACAGCGCATTCGGAAAGTATTCAGACCCTTTGACTTTTTCCACATTTTGTTACAATATTCTAAAATTGATAAGTGTTTCTTTCCATCATCCATCAACACACAATAACTATATAATATACAAATAACCCATAATGCCCCATTATAACAATACCCCATAATGCCCCATTATACAAATACCCCATAATGCCCCATTATAACAATACCCCATAATGCCCCATTATAACAATACCCCATAATGCCCCATTATAACAATACCCCATAATGCCCCATTATAACAATACCCCACAATGACAAAGCAAAAACACACAATAACTATATAATATACAAATACCCCATAATGCCCCATTATAACAATACCCCACAATGACAAAGCAAAAACACACAATAACTATATAATATACAAATACCCCATAATGCCCCATTATAACAATACCCCACAATGACAAAGCAAAAACACACAATAACTATATAATATACAAATACCCCATAATGCCCCATTATAACAATACCCCACAATGACAAAGCAAAAACACACAATAACTATATAATATACAAATACCCCATAATGCCCCATTATAACAATACCCCACAATGACAAAGCAAAAACAGGGTTTTAGACATTTTTGCTCATTTACAAAAAAAAAAAAAAATTTAAGATCACATTTACATAAGTTTTCAGACCCTTTACTCAGTACTTCGTTGAAGCACCTTTGGCAGCGATTAGAGCATTAAGTCTTCTTGGGTATAGTGCTACAAGCTTGGCACACCTGTATTTGGGGAGTTTCTCCTATTCTTCTCTGCAGATCCTCGCAAACTCTGTCAGGTTGGATGGGGGGAGGTGTCGCTGCACAGCTATTTTCAGGTCTCTCCAGAGATGTTCGATCGGGTTCAAGTCCGGGTTCTGGCTGGGCCACTCGAGGACATTCAGAGACTTGTTTTCATCAAGGATCTCTCTGTACTTTGCTCTGTTCATCTTTGCCTCAATCATGACGAGTCTCCCAGTCCCTGTCGCTGAAAAACATCCCCAATGCTGTGACCTTCATCGTAGGGATGCTACCAGGTTTCCTCCAGATGTGACAGAGCTCTATCAGAGTGACCATCAGGTTATTGGTCCTTCTAGAAGGTTCTCCCATCTCCACAGAGGAACTATGTAGCTCTGTCAGAGTGACCATCAGGTTCTTGGTCCTTCTAGAAGGGTCTCCCATCTCCACAGAGGAACTCTGTAGCTCTATCAGAGTGACCATCAGGTTCTTGGTCCTTCTAGAAGGGTCTCCCATCTCCACAGAGGAACTCTGTAGCTCTGTCAGAGTGACCATCAGGTTCTTGGTCCTTCTAGAAGGGTCTCCCATCACCACAGAGGAACTCTGTAGCTCTATCAGAGTGACCATCAGGTTCTTGGTCCTTCTAGAAGGGTCTCCCATCTCCACAGAGGAACTCTGTAGCTCTATCAGAGTGACCATCAGGTTCTTGGTCCTTCTAGAAGGGTCTCCCATCTCCACAGAGGAACTCTGTAGCTCTGTCAGAGTGACCATCAGGTTCTTGGTCCTTCTAGAAGGGTCTCCCATCTCCACAGAGGAACTCTGTAGCTCTGTCAGAGTGACCATCAGGTTCTTGGTCCTTCTAGAAGGGTCTCCCATCTCCACAGAGGAACTCTGTAGCTCAGAGTGACCATCAGAGTGACCAAGTCCCTTCTCCCCTAATTTCTCAGTTTGGCCAGATTGCCAGCTCTTGGAGGAGTCTTGATGTTTCCAAACTTCTTCCATTTAATAATGATGGAGGTCACTGTGTTCTTGGGTACCTTCAATGCTGCAGAAATGTTTTGGTACCCTTCCCCAGATCTATGCCTCGACACAATCCTGTCTCGGAGCTCTATAGACAATTCCCTCGACCTCGTGGCTTGGTTTTTGCTCTGACATGCACTGTCAACTGTGGGATCTTATATAGACAGGTGTGTGCCTTTCCAAATCATGTCCAATCAATTGAATTTACCGTAGGTGGACTCCAATCAAGTTGTAGAGACATCTCAAGGATGATCCATGGAAACAGGATCCACCGAAGTTCAATTTTGAGTCTCAAAGCAAAAGGTTTTTTCCTTTGTCATTATGGAGTATTGTGTATAGATTGATGAGGGGGAAAAAACGATTTAATCCATTTTAGAATAAGGCTGTAACGTAATAAAATGTGGAAAAGGTCAAGGGGTCTGAATACTTTCCCGAAAGCAGTGTATGTGAAGATGAACATACCGAAATGAACTGCAAAGCACACTGGGCATTATTCTTGGCCTTGTTTTGGGGGCGGAGCTCATTAGAATAACACTCAGCATGCTTTACAATTGTTCATTTTTACATATACACATAGCAGAAAGTAGGGGTGCTGATTTTATACATCGAAATGTAATTAAATACACAAAATACTAATTGGACTGGAGTTCATGTAACAGAAATCCATCTCTGGGATTATGTCTCGTATAATAGTTAATCAGAGAAGTTAGAGCGATCATTATGTGATCAATGCTTTGTAAGCTTGACACAGACACACACACACGCAGGCACACACACACAAACACAAGTACTAAAACAGAACTTACCTCTTCCACTGATATGGGCAGAATAACTCGACTGAGAGAGAGAGAGAGAGAGAGAGAGAGAGAGAGAGAGAGAGAGAGAGAGAGAGAGAGAGAGAGAGAGAGAGAGAGAGAGAGAGAGAGAGAGAGAGAGAGAGAGAGAGAGAGAGAGAGAGAGAGAGAGAGACAGAGAGAGAGAGAGAGAGAGAGAGAGAGAGAGAGAGAGACAGAGAGAGAGAGAGAGAGAGAGAGAGAGAGAGAGAGAGAGAGAGAGAGAGAGAGAGAGAGAGAGAGACAGAGAGAGAGAGACAGAGAGAGAGAGAGAGAGAGACAGAGAGAGAGAGACAGAGAGAGAGAGAGAGAGAGAGAGAGAGAGAGAGAGAGAGAGAGAGAGAGAGAGAGAGAGAGAGAGAGACAGAGACAGAGACAGAGACAGAGACAGAGACAGAGAGAGAGAGAGAGAGAGAGAGAGAGAGAGAGAGAGAGAGAGAGAGACAGAGACAGAGACAGAGACAGAGAGAGAGAGAGAGAGAGAGAGAGAGAGAGAGAGAGAGAGAGAAAAGGAGAGAGAGAGAGAGAGAGAGAGAGAGAGAGAGAGAGAGAGAGAGAGAGAGAGAGAGAGAGAGAGAGAGAGAAAAGGAGAGAGAGAAAAAGGAGAGAGAGAGAAAAAGGGAGAGAGAGAAAAACAAGAGAAAAAACTGTTAGTTCCGACAGAATAACCAACAACGGTCCTGGTTGATCCCTGGATGGGAAACCAGATGCTGCTGGAGGTGGTGTTGGAGGTCCTGTAGGGGGCACTACTTGATGGGATAATGAATAATGTTGGCTCCTCCCCTCCTCTCTCTCTCTCCCTTTCTCTCTCTCGCTTTCATTTTCTTTTTAAGGTGGGAGGAAAATCTCACTGTTTAAAAATATATAATACTTCTGTTCACATAATAAAAGTGGACGTCTAGCAGGTTGACTTACAGAGAGGAGTCTTCCAGTGGCTCCCTGGCCGGAGGAGTTATAGAAACAGGAGATGCTTTTCCAATGTGTTTTAATGCTCTCGTGTTCTTGTGTTTCCATCAGTAGTGAGACACTAAAGACTGTTGCCTTGTGAGAAGGTGTTAAAGTTCACAGTTCTTATGTAAACGACAGTTAAAAAGTACCAACGCCTGGGCTTGGACCCAAGTCCGCCGGAGCCATGGCCCAGTGAGACACGGGTACCGGCCCGCGTAGATGGAAACAGAGAAGTCTGAGCCGTTTGGGTAAATCACTGGGGTAAATCACTGGGGTAAAACACTGGGGTAAATCACTGGGGTAAAACACTGGGGTAAAACACTGGGGTAAATCACTGGGGTAAATCACTGGGGTATAACACTGGGGTAAATCACTGGGGTAAATCACTGGGGTAAAACACTGGGGTAAATCACTGGGGTAAAACACTGGGGTAAATCACTGGGGTAAAACACTGGGGTAAATTACTGGGGTAAAACACTGGGGTAAAACACTGGGGTAAATTACTGGGGTAAAACACTGGGGTAAATCACTGGGGTAAATTACTGGGGTAAAACACTGGGGTAAATTACTGGGGTAAAACACTGGGGTAAATTACTGGGGTAAAACACTGGGGTAAAACACTGGGGTAAAACACTGGGGTAAAACACTGGGGTAAATCACTGGGGTAAATCACTGGGGTAAAACACTGGGGTAAATCACTGGGGTAAATTACTGGGGTAAATCACTGGGGTAAAACACTGGGGTAAAACACTGGGGTAAAACACTGGGGTAAATTACTGGGGTAAATCACTGGGGTAAATCACTGGGGTAAATCACTGGGGTAAATTACTGGGGTAAAACACTGGGGTAAAACACGGGTAAATCACTTGGGTAAATCACTGGGGTATAACACTGGGGTAAATCACTGGGGTAAAACACTGGGGTAAAACACTGGGGTAAAACACTGGGGTAAATCACTGGGGTAAAAACACTGGGGTAAAACACTGGGGTAAATTACTGGGGTAAAACACTGGGGTAAATCACTGGGGTAAAACACTGGGGTAAAACACTGGGGTAAATTACTGGGGTAAATTACTGGGGTAAAACACTGGGGTAAAACACTGGGGTAAAACACTGGGGTAAATTACTGGGGTAAAACACTGGGGTAAATTACTGGGGTAAAACACTGGGGTAAAACACTGGGGTAAAACACTGGGGTAAAACACTGGGGTAAATTACTGGCGTAAAACACTGGGGTAAATTACTGGGGTAAATCACTGGGGTAAATCACTGGGGTAAAACACTGGGGTAAAACACTGGGGTAAAACACTGGGGTAAAACACTGGGGTAAAACACTGGGGTAAATCACTGGGGTAAAAACACTGGGGTAAAACACTGGGGTAAATTACTGGGGTAAAACACTGGGGTAAATCACTGGGGTAAATCACTGGGGTAAATCACTGGGGTAATTTATGTATGAGGAGAGGTATGTGTTAATGTATGAGTAGAGGTATGAGGAGAGGTATGTGTCAATGTATGAGTAGAGGTATGAGGAGAGGTATGAGGAGAGGTATGTGTCAATGTATGAGGAGAGGTATGAGGAGAGGTATGTGTTAATGTATGAGGAGAGGTATGTGTCAATGTATGAGGAGAGGTATGAGGAGAGGTATGTGTCAATGTATGAGTAGAGGTATGAGGAGAGGTATGAGGAGAGGTATGAGGAGAGGTATGTGTCAATGTATGAGGAGAGGTATGAGGAGAGGTATGAGGAGAGGTATGTGTCAATGTATGAGGAGAGGTATGAGGAGAGGTATGTGTCAATGTATGAGGAGAGGTATGAGGAGAGGTATGAGGAGAGGTATGAGGAGAGGTATGTGTCAATGTATGAGTAGAGGTATGAGGAGAGGTATGTGTCAATGTATGAGGAGAGGTATGAGGAGAGGTATGTGTCAATGTATGAGGAGAGGTATGTGTCAATGTATGAGGAGAGGTATGAGGAGAGGTATGTGTCAATGTATGAGTAGAGGTATGAGGAGAGGTATGTGTCAATGTATGAGGAGAGGTATGAGGAGAGGTACGTGTCAATGTATGAGGAGAGGTATGAGGAGAGGTATGTGTTAATGTATGAGGAGAGGTATGTGTCAATGTATGAGGAGAGGTATGAGGAGAGGTATGTGTCAATGTATGAGGAGAGGTATGAGGAGAGGTATGTGTTAATGTATGAGGAGAGGTATGTGTCAATGTATGAGGAGAGGTATGAGGAGAGGTATGAGGAGAGGTATGAGGAGAGGTATGTGTTAATGTATGAGGAGAGGTATGTGTTAATGTATGAGGAGAGGTATGAGGAGAGGTACGTGTTAATGTATGAGGAGAGGTATGAGGAGAGGTATGTGTTAATGTATGAGGAGAGGTATGAGGAGAGGTATGTGTTAATGTATGAGGAAAGGTATGAGGAGAGGTATGAGGAGAGGTATGTGTTAATGTATGAGGAGAGGTATGAGGAGAGGTATGTGTTAATGTATGAGGAGAGGTATGAGGAGAGGTACGTGTTAATGTATGTGTTAATGTATGAGGAGAGGTATGTGTTAATATATGAGGAGAGGTATGTGTTAATGTATGAGGAGAGGTATGAGGAGAGGTATGTGTCAATGTATGAGGAGAGGTATGTGTCAATGTATGAGGAGAGGTATGAGGAGAGGTATGAGGAGAGGTATGTGTTAATGTATGAGGAGAGGTATGTGTTAATGTATGAGGAGAGGTATGAGGAGAGGTACGTGTTAATGTATGAGGAGAGGTATGAGGAGAGGTATGTGTTAATGTATGAGGAGAGGTATGAGGAGAGGTATGTGTTAATGTATGAGGAGAGGTATGAGGAGAGGTATGAGGAGAGGTATGTGTTAATGTATGAGGAGAGGTATGAGGAGAGGTATGAGGAGAGGTATGTGTTAATGTATGAGGAGAGGTATGAGGAGAGGTATGTGTTAATGTATGAGGAGAGGTATGAGGAGAGGTATGTGTTAATGTATGAGGAGAGGTATGAGGAGAGGTATAAGGAGAGGTATGAGGAGAGGTATGAGGAGAGGTATGTGTTAATGTATGAGGAGAGGTATGAGGAGAGGTATGAGGAGAGGTATGTGTTAATGTATGAGGAGAGGTATGAGGAGAGGTATGTGTTAATGTATGAGGAGAGGTATGAGGAGAGGTATGTGTTAATGTATGAGGAGAGGTATGTGTTAATGTATGAGGAGAGGTATGAGGAGAGGTACGTGTTAATGTATGTGTTAATGTATGAGGAGAGGTATGTGTTAATATATGAGGAGAGGTATGTGTTAATGTATGAGGAGAGGTATGAGGAGAGGTATGTGTTAATATATGAGGAGAGGTATGAGGAGAGGTATGTGTTAATGTATGAGGAGAGGTATGAGGAGAGGTATGTGTTAATGTATGAGGAGAGGTATGTGTTAATGTATGAGGAGAGGTGTGTGTTAATATATGAGGAGAGGTATGTGTTAATATATGAGGAGAGGTATGTGTTAATATATGAGGAGAGGTATGAGGAGAGGTATGTGTTAATGTATGAGGAGAGGTATGAGGAGAGGTATGAGGAGAGGTATGAGGAGAGGTATGAGGAGAGGTATGTGTTAATGTATGAGGAGAGGTATGAGGAGAGGTACGTGTTAATGTATGTGTTAATGTATGAGGAGAGGTATGAGGAGAGGTATGTGTTAATATATGAGGAGAGGTATGAGGAGAGGTATGTGTTAATGTATGAGGAGAGGTATGAGGAGAGGTATGTGTTAATGTATGAGGAGAGGTATGTGTTAATATATGAGGAGAGGTATGAGGAGAGGTATGTGTTAATGTATGAGGAGAGGTATGAGGAGAGGTATGTGTTAATGTATGTGGAGAGGTATGAGGAGAGGTATGAGGAGAGGTATGAGGAGAGGTATGTGTTAATATATGAGGAGAGGTGTGTGTTAATGTATGAGGAGAGGTATGAGGAGAGGTATGTGTTAATGTATGAGGAGAGGTATGAGGAGAGGTATGTGTTAATGTATGAGGAGAGGTATGAGGAGAGGTATGAGGAGAGGTATGTGTTATGTATAAGGAGAGGTATGTGGAGAGGTATGAGGAGAGGTATGTGTTATGTATAAGGAGAGGTATGAGGAGAGGTATGTGTTAATGTATGAGGAGAGGTATGTGTTAATGTATGAGGAGAGGTATGAGGAGAGGTATGAGGAGAGGTATGTGTTATGTATAAGGAGAGGTATGAGGAGAGGTATGAGGAGAGGTATGTGTTATGTATAAGGAGAGGTATGAGGAGAGGTATGTGTTATGTATAAGGAGAGGTATGAGGAGAGGTATGTGTTATGTATAAGGAGAGGTATGTGTTAATGTATGAGGAGAGGTATGAGGAGAGGTATGAGGAGAGGTATGAGGAGAGGTATGTGTTATGTATAAGGAGAGGTATGAGGAGAGGTATGTGTTATGTATAAGGAGAGGTATGTGTTAATATATGAGGAGAGGTATGAGGAGAGGTATGAGGAGAGGTATGTGTTATGTATAAGGAGAGGTATGTGGAGAGGTATGAGGAGAGGTATGTGTTATGTATGAGGAGAGGTATGAGGAGAGGTATGTGTTAATGTATGAGGAGAGGTATGAGGAGAGGTATGTGTTAATGTATGAGGAGAGGTATGTGTTAATGTATGAGGAGAGGTATGAGTAGAGGTATGTGTTATGTATGAGGAGAGGTATGTGTTATGTATGAGGAGAGGTATGAGGAGAGGTATGTGTTATGTATGAGGAGAGGTATGTGTTAATGTATGAGGAGAGGTATGAGGAGAGGTATGTGTTATGTTTGAGTAGAGGTATGAGTAGAGGTATGTGTTATGTTTGAGTAGAGGTATGAGTAGAGGTATGAGGAGAGGTATGTGTTAATGTATGAGGAGAGGTATGAGTAGAGGTATGAGGAGAGGTATGTGTTATGTTTGAGTAGAGGTATGAGTAGAGGTATGAGGAGAGGTATGTGTTATGTATGAGGAGAGGTATGAGGAGAGGTTAACTAACGAACTAGCTACATCACATTAGCACATAGTGTATGAGCTACTGGCCAGGTAGAGAGGCTAGGTTAGCTAACGAACTAGCTACATCACATTAGCACATAGTGTATGAGCTACTGGCCAGGTAGAGAGGCTAGGTTAGCTAACGAACTAGCTACATCACATTAGCACATAGTGTATGAGCTACTGGCCAGGTAGAGAGGCTAGGTTAGCTAACGAACTAGCTACATCACATTAGCACATAGTGTATGAGCTACTGGCCAGGTAGAGAGGCTAGGTTAGCTAACGAACTAGCTACATCACATTAGCACATAGTGTATGAGCTACTGGCCAGGTAGAGAGGCTAGGTTAGCTAACGAACTAGCTACATCACATTAGCACATAGTGTATGAGCTACTGGCCAGGTAGAGAGGCTAGGTTAGCTAACGAACTAGCTACATCACATTAGCACATAGTGTATGAGCTACTGGCCAGGTAGAGAGGCTAGGTTAGCTAACGAACTAGCTACATCACATTAGCACATAGTGTATGAGCTACTGGCCAGGTAGAGAGGCTAGGTTAGCTAACGAACTAGCTACATCACATTAGCACATAGTGTATGAGCTACTGGCCAGGTAGAGAGGCTAGGTTAGCTAACGAACTAGCTACATCACATTAGCACATAGTGTATGAGCTACTGGCCAGGTAGAGAGGCTAGGTTAGCTAACGAACTAGCTACATCACATTAGCACATAGTGTATGAGCTACTGGCTTGCTACAGTGGCTAATTTAACTAATGAACTATCTACGTCACATCAACACATACTGGAGGAGTTACTGGCCAGCTACAGTGGCTAGTGTAACAGGGTTGGTTATGTTTCCACTTGCCTCTAAAGAACGGTGTATTTAATGTTTAAGCATCCTTATTGGTTGGTTCAACTCTGATGACAATAAGGTGTGTTGTGATTGGCCCCGCTTGCAGATAGGGGGAGATCGTGAACGTCAGGTCTTCCCAGTATGAAAATGTGATGCAAGGGGTAGGTCACGTTCTGAATACTGTTTTCTATTTTCTATTTTACAATGTGTACAAGTTTGCTGTACATCACTGGCTGTGGTGATTTATTTGGACAAAACACAACGCAAGGAGAGAAGGATTAACATCTGTTACACTAGCTTAGCTAACAAACTAGCTACGTCGGTCAAGGCGGGCATCACCAAA
Organism: Oncorhynchus keta; assembly: GCF_023373465.1. Lineage (NCBI taxonomy): Eukaryota > Metazoa > Chordata > Actinopteri > Salmoniformes > Salmonidae > Oncorhynchus > Oncorhynchus keta. The sequence goes on along the minus strand of NW_026287331.1, from coordinate 48,415 downwards.
ATGACACATCCGAGAACCACCAAAAGCCGTTACAGATATTCTAGCTGTTCCTGTCCCCGCGAGAGGAGAGCGTGTCCCTGTCCCCGTGAGAGGAGAGCGTGTCCCTGTCCCCGCGAGAGGAGAGCGTGTCCCTGTCCCCGTGAGAGGAGAGCGTGTCCCTGTCCCCGCGAGAGGAGAGCGTGTCCCTGTCCCCGCGAGAGGAGAGCGTGTCCCTGTCCCCGTGAGAGGAGAGCGTGTCCCTGTCCCCGCGAGAGGAGAGCGTGTCCCTGTCCCCGTGAGAGGAGAGCGTGTCCCTGTCCCCGCGAGAGGAGAGCGTGTCCCTGTCCCCGTGAGAGGAGAGCGTGTCCCTGTCCACGCGAGAGGAGAGCGTGTGTTGGCTGTCCCTGTCCACGCGAGAGGAGAGCGTGTCCCTGTCCACGCGAGAGGAGAGCGTGTCCCTGTCCCCGTGAGAGGAGAGCGTGTCCCTGTCCACGTGAGAGGAGAGCGTGTCCCTGTCCCCGCGAGAGGAGAGCGTGTCCCTGTCCCCGTGAGAGGAGAGCGTGTCCCTGTCCCCGCGAGAGGAGAGCGTGTCCCTGTCCCCGTGAGAGGAGAGCGTGTCCCTGTCCCCGCGAGAGGAGAGCGTGTCCCTGTCCCCGTGAGAGGAGAGCGTGTCCCTGTCCACGCGAGAGGAGAGCGTGTCCCTGTCCCCGCAGGAGGAGAGCGTGTCCCTGTCCACGTGAGAGGAGAGCGTGTCCCTGTCCACGCGAGAGGAGAGCGTGTCCCTGTCCCCTCGAGAGGAGAGCGTGTCCCTGTCCCCGCGAGAGGAGAGCGTGTCCCTGTCCCCGCGAGAGGATGTTAGAGAATGTTAGTGTGCCCCCCGCTGTCAGTGGCTGACAAAACAAGAGAGAAACTGCTGAACCAAATGTCAAACTTGCCCTGGTCTATTCTCTTATTCTAACTCTCCATAGTATTGATGGCCCTGACTGAGTTCCCTCACACCCCAAAAAAATATTCCTTATTCCGGGGCCCCAAGCGACCACTTATGTCGCTTATGCTTGGAGCCGGACCTGCCCTGTCCCTTTGGGAAGAGAGTGTGACAGTAACTCGGGGCAAGCATGGACCGACTCACGTGTGTGTGTGTGTGTGTGTGTGTGTGTGTGTGTGTGTGTGTGTGTGTGTGTGTGTGTGTGTGTGTGTGTGTGTGTGTGTGTGTGTGTGTGTGTGTGTGTGTGTGTGTCTGATGAATGGCAATAAAATGGCCTCAAATGGCCTGAGGCCTCTGCTGCTGTATCCCAATGTGATTACAGACACTGAACAGACACCCTGTGAAACAAAGTGTGATTACAGACACCCTTTAAAACCAAGTGTGATTACAGACACCCTGTAAAACCAAGTGTGATTACAGACACCCTGTAAAACAAAGTGTGATTACAGACACCCTGTAAAACCAAGTGTGATTACAGACACCCTGTAAAACCAAGTGTGATTACAGACACTAAACAGACACCCTGTAAAACCAAGTGTGATTACAGACACTAAACAGGCACCCTGTAAAACCAAGTGTGATTACAGACACCCTGTAAAACCAAGTGTGATTACAGACACTAAACAGACACACTGTAAAACCAAGTGTGATTACAGACACACTGTAAAACCAAGTGTGATTACAGACACACTGTAAAACCAAGTGTGATTACAGACACTGAACAGACACCCTGTAAAACCAAGTGTGATTACAGACACTAAACAGACACACTGTAAAACCAAGTGTGATTGCAGACACTAAACAGACACACTGTAAAACCAAGTGTGATTACAGACACCCTGTAAAACCAAGTGTGATTACAGACACACTGTAAAACCAAGTGTGATTACAGACACTGAACAGACACCCTGTAAAACCAAGTGTGATTACAGACACCCTGTAAAACCAAGTGTGATTACAGACACCCTGTAAAACCAAGTGTGATTACAGACACCCTGTAAAACAAAGTGTGATTACAGACACCCTGTAAAACCAAGTGTGATTACAGACACCCTGTAAAACCAAGTGTGATTACAGACACCCTGTAAAACCAAGTGTGATTACAGACACCCTGTAAAACCAAGTGTGATTACAGACACCCTGTAAAACCAAGTGTGATTACAGACACCCTGTAAAACCAAGTGTGATTACAGACACCCTGTAAAACCAAGTGTGATTACAGACACTAAACAGACACACTGTAAAACCAAGTGTGATTACAGACACCCTGTAAAACCAAGTGTGATTACAGACACCCTGTAAAACCAAGTGTGATTACAGACACTAAACAGACACACTGTAAAACCAAGTGTGATTACAGACACTAAACAGACACACTGTAAAACCAAGTGTGATTACAGACACCCTGTAAAACCAAGTGTGATTACAGACACTAAACAGACACACTGTAAAACCAAGTGTGATTACAGACACTAAACAGACACACTGTAAAACCAAGTGTGATTACAGACACACTGTAAAACCAAGTGTGATTACAGACACCCTGTAAAACCAAGTGTGATTACAGACACCCTGTAAAACCAAGTGTGATTACAGACACTAAACAGACACACTGTAAAACCAAGTGTGATTACAGACACCCTGTAAAACAAAGTGTGATTACAGACACCCTGTAAAACCAAGTGTGATTACAGACACCCTGTAAAACCAAGTGTGATTACAGACACTAAACAGACACACTGTAAAACCAAGTGTGATTACAGACACCCTGTAAAACCAAGTGTGATTACAGACACTAAACAGACACACTGTAAAACCAAGTGTGATTACAGACACACTGTAAAACCAAGTGTGATTACAGACACTGAACACTGTAAAACCAAGTGTGATTACAGACACCCTGTAAAACCAAGTGTGATTACAGACACTAAACAGACACACTGTAAAACCAAGTGTGATTACAGACACACTGTAAAACCAAGTGTGATTACAGACACCCTGTAAAACCAAGTGTGATTACAGACACCCTGTAAAACCAAGTGTGATTACAGACACCCTGTAAAACCAAGTGTGATTACAGACACCCTGTAAAACAAAGTGTGATTACAGACACCCTGTTGAACAAAGTGTGATTACAGACACCCTGTAAAACCAAGTGTGATTACAGACACCCTGTAAAACAAAGTGTGATTACAGACACCCTGTAAAACCAAGTGTGATTACAGACACCCTGTAAAACCAAGTGTGATTACAGACACTAAACAGACACCCTGTAAAACCAAGTGTGATTACAGACACTAAACAGGCACCCTGTAAAACCAAGTGTGATTACAGACACTAAACAGACACACTGTAAAACCAAGTGTGATTACAGACACCCTGTAAAACAAAGTGTGATTACAGACACCCTGTAAAACCAAGTGTGATTACAGACACCCTGTAAAACCAAGTGTGATTACAGACACTAAACAGACACACTGTAAAACCAAGTGTGATTACAGACACCCTGTAAAACCAAGTGTGATTACAGACACTAAACAGACACACTGTAAAACCAAGTGTGATTACAGACACACTGTAAAACCAAGTGTGATTACAGACACTGAACACTGTAAAACCAAGTGTGATTACAGACACCCTGTAAAACCAAGTGTGATTACAGACACTAAACAGACACACTGTAAAACCAAGTGTGATTACAGACACACTGTAAAACCAAGTGTGATTACAGACACCCTGTAAAACAAAGTGTGATTACAGACACCCTGTAAAACCAAGTGTGATTACAGACACCCTGTAAAACCAAGTGTGATTACAGACACCCTGTAAAACAAAGTGTGATTACAGACACCCTGTTGAACAAAGTGTGATTACAGACACCCTGTAAAACCAAGTGTGATTACAGACACCCTGTAAAACAAAGTGTGATTACAGACACCCTGTAAAACCAAGTGTGATTACAGACACCCTGTAAAACCAAGTGTGATTACAGACACTAAACAGACACCCTGTAAAACCAAGTGTGATTACAGACACTAAACAGGCACCCTGTAAAACCAAGTGTGATTACAGACACCCTGTAAAACCAAGTGTGATTACAGACACTAAACAGACACACTGTAAAACCAAGTGTGATTACAGACACACTGTAAAACCAAGTGTGATTACAGACACACTGTAAAACCAAGTGTGATTACAGACACTGAACAGACACCCTGTAAAACCAAGTGTGATTACAGACACTAAACAGACACACTGTAAAACCAAGTGTGATTGCAGACACTAAACAGACACACTGTAAAACCAAGTGTGATTACAGACACCCTGTAAAACCAAGTGTGATTACAGACACACTGTAAAACCAAGTGTGATTACAGACACTGAACAGACACCCTGTAAAACCAAGTGTGATTACAGACACCCTGTAAAACCAAGTGTGATTACAGACACCCTGTAAAACCAAGTGTGATTACAGACACCCTGTAAAACAAAGTGTGATTACAGACACCCTGTAAAACCAAGTGTGATTACAGACACCCTGTAAAACCAAGTGTGATTACAGACACCCTGTAAAACCAAGTGTGATTACAGACACCCTGTAAAACCAAGTGTGATTACAGACACCCTGTAAAACCAAGTGTGATTACAGACACCCTGTAAAACCAAGTGTGATTACAGACACCCTGTAAAACCAAGTGTGATTACAGACACTAAACAGACACACTGTAAAACCAAGTGTGATTACAGACACCCTGTAAAACCAAGTGTGATTACAGACACCCTGTAAAACCAAGTGTGATTACAGACACTAAACAGACACACTGTAAAACCAAGTGTGATTACAGACACTAAACAGACACACTGTAAAACCAAGTGTGATTACAGACACCCTGTAAAACCAAGTGTGATTACAGACACTAAACAGACACACTGTAAAACCAAGTGTGATTACAGACACTAAACAGACACACTGTAAAACCAAGTGTGATTACAGACACACTGTAAAACCAAGTGTGATTACAGACACCCTGTAAAACCAAGTGTGATTACAGACACCCTGTAAAACCAAGTGTGATTACAGACACTAAACAGACACACTGTAAAACCAAGTGTGATTACAGACACCCTGTAAAACAAAGTGTGATTACAGACACCCTGTAAAACCAAGTGTGATTACAGACACCCTGTAAAACCAAGTGTGATTACAGACACTAAACAGACACACTGTAAAACCAAGTGTGATTACAGACACCCTGTAAAACCAAGTGTGATTACAGACACTAAACAGACACACTGTAAAACCAAGTGTGATTACAGACACACTGTAAAACCAAGTGTGATTACAGACACTGAACACTGTAAAACCAAGTGTGATTACAGACACCCTGTAAAACCAAGTGTGATTACAGACACTAAACAGACACACTGTAAAACCAAGTGTGATTACAGACACACTGTAAAACCAAGTGTGATTACAGACACCCTGTAAAACCAAGTGTGATTACAGACACCCTGTAAAACCAAGTGTGATTACAGACACCCTGTAAAACCAAGTGTGATTACAGACACCCTGTAAAACCAAGTGTGATTACAGACACCCTGTAAAACCAAGTGTGATTACAGACACCCTGTAAAACCAAGTGTGATTACAGACACCCTGTAAAACCAAGTGTGATTACAGACACCCTGTAAAACCAAGTGTGATTACAGACACCCTGTAAAACCAAGTGTGATTACAGACACCCTGTAAAACCAAGTGTGATTACAGACACCCTGTAAAACCAAGTGTGATTACAGACACTAAACACTTTTCTGGATCACTTTTTAAATGCGTCAAAGCATTTATAATTTAAATTAAAATGTGTTTAGATTGTAAACAACAGAATATGATAATTTGCTGTAACACTTTTTAAACACATGAACACGCTATTTATTCAGCACAAGGCGTTTAGGTTTTAAATACTAAACAATGGGGGTGTTGTTTTAACACTATAGGATGTAAAGATATATTTTCATATTTCCCAGCATGCCTTTTGGATGGAATGTGAGAGATTACCAACCCATGACTGTGTTTGTTGTTAGTGACAGAGATATGGTTGTAAACCCTTACAACCAAACATTAGACCTTAATTTCCATATGTCCTAAATATCCTCAACATTGTGGTCTGAAACATTTCTTGATAAATGTTCCAAATGCTGACAAATACGCTGGGCAAGGTGGGATAATTTTGTGTCTGCAAAATGAATTATGCAAGAAATGGGGGTTAACACTTTTTATGTGCAAATATTGATATTATAACCATCGTATCAATGTAAACTTGGAATCACGCAATGACAAGTTGTGTGGTCCTCCCACCACGACACGGGAAAGCTTGAAGCTTGCAGTTTATTAAAACTACAGATTAAATAAATGATGACGAACTTGGCAGGGTGGTGAAAATGCACGGTGATGCCCCTGTCCAATACACATCGAGGGCCTTATTCTGACACCATGATGATCGATGCTTGGCTGCTGTTTGACAAATACAAATATTCTCACTCTTTTATCCATGATAATCTCATTATGTAGGCTATGCCTGCACTGCAGAGGAGGCTCCTCAGAGGAGGAAGGGGAGGACCATCCTCTTCAGTGAATTACATATAAATAAAACATTGTAAAAGTTGTAATCTTTAGATAAAACTATACTAAATATATGCATGTGTCCTCAAATAATTGATGAAAACACACAGTTTTGTAAAGAAGATCTACAGTAGCCTCAACAGCACTCTGTAGGGTAGCACCACAGTGTAGCAGGAGGACAGATAGCTTCCATCCTCCTCTGAGTACATTGACTCCAATACAAAACCCAGGAGGCTCATGGTTCTCACCCACTTCCATAGACTTACACAGTAATTTCAGAGGACATCCACCAACCTATCAGAGCTCTTGCAGCATGAATTGACATGTTTTCCACCCAATCAAAGGATCAGAGTATGAATCTAGTACCGAAAGCATAAGCTACAGCTAGCTAGCACTGCAGTGCATAAAATGTGGTGAGTAGTTGACTCAAAGATAGAGAAAGACAATAGTTGAACAGTTTTGAACAAATTAATTTCTTCCAAAATGAAGGAGAAGCAAGTGAGAGATAGAGAGAGATTTCATTAATTGCCGCTAGCTTGTTTAGCCTACTCCCGGCTCAAACAGAGGGATGCTATGTTAGCTAGCTGGCTAGATCTCTCCCTCTCCACTCCTCCTCCTCTCCTCTCCCACACCTCTCCTCTACTCTCCCTCTACTCCTCTCTCCTCTCCACTTATAAACTACAACCAAAGAGACTGAAGCCTAAAGGTACAAATACATTAGACGTATTACGGATCAAGATGTGTTCAACAGTTAGCCTTGGGGCAGGGGGAGAGCAACTTCAGCTAGCAGTGTGTGTGTGTGTGTGTGTGTGTGTGTGTGTGTGTGTGTGTGTGTGTGTGTGTGTCTATCCTACACCTAGGTGTGTGTGTGTGTGTGTGTGTGTGTGTGTGTGTGTGTGTGTGTGTGTGTGTGTGTGTGTGTGTGTCTATCCTACACCTAGGTGTGTGTGTGTGTGTGTGTGTGTGTGTGTGTGTGTGTGTGTGTGTGTGTGTGTGTGTGTGTGTGTGTGTGTGTGTGTGTGTGTGTGTGTGTGTATCCTACACCTAGCTGTGTGTGTGTACATTAGACGTGTTATGGCTCTAGATGTGTTCAACAGCCTTATGAACTAGTTGATAGCATCATTCATGACAGACACGGTGTACTGGTCTGACTGAGACACACAGTAACCTTATAATAACCTCATAATAAAAGCCTATACCTGCGTATAACCTTCTAGAAACTGTCCTAATAAAGGGTGATCGAGACTAATACAAGCATAACATCAATAGTAAGGTTTAAATGTCTCTTCGTGATGTGGCCTCTATTCATGCTCATATCTAGTTGCACCAGGCGTCAGCTCCCCGGAAAAAAACATGACTGATGCTAGAATTCCCCGGGAAAACACGGACGCTGGTACCACGGTTTAATTTCCTCCTCCCTCCATCTATCTATTACATTCCTCCATCTCTCCACCTCTACGCTGACTCCAGCCCTGTAGCTAACGGAATGCTATTTCTGTCGTTTCACCTTCAGCGCAGGCATCAATAACACCACGGTGGTGGAACGAGGAGAGGATGCTGGCACGCACGGCCTGCTTCTGTCCCTATAACGTTAACGTTTAATGTATTGTTATTTTCTCCCTTTCGTTACAATATTATTTTTTTCTGATCTGTCCCTATTCGGTGATGTAGCCTATTCTCGTTGAGTTATACCGTTACCGGATGCAGGCCGTTACTGCAGCCTCTATGAAGGGCACCGTGGCGCGGAGCCGGCCGCTGATGGCTCGGTTATAATAATAGCACCCTCTAGCTGGCATATAGAACATCATAGAACCCTCTAGCTGGCATAGAACATCATAGAACCCTCTAGCTGGCATATAGAACATCATAGAACCCTCTCGCTGGCATATAAAACATCATAGAACCCTCTAACTGGCATATAGAACATCATAGAACCCTCTAACTGGCATATAGAACATCATAGAACCCTCTGACTGGCATATAGAACATCATAGAACCCTCTAACTAGCATATAGAACATCATAGAACCCTCTAACTGGCATATAGAACATCATAGAACCCTCTAACTGGCATATAGAACATAATTTCTGAATGGGCTTAAAAATACAAATCATATATATTTTTTTGTTGTCTGAATCAAATCCAAACGGATACGTCAAAGTCAAGTGTGTGTGTCAGGGCTGACCGTGCGCCTGTAATTTCCCCCTCCCCTCCCCCAAACTCTCTCTTTCTCCCGGTCTCTCCGCCTCTCTCTCTCTCTCTCTCTGTGTGTACCCGCTGGACACAATGTCAGCAAGCTCACAGAGAAAACAGTCACGGACACACGGCGTCGGTAGGCATACTTACAATTCCTTAATGATCATTGCGGTGGTGATGTCTTCTTCTCACGAGGGAAGGTTAGTGCTCCGTTAAGATCCAGAACAGTGTCTTTCCCTCCGTCAGACTCTCTCTCCCACCTCTCCCCCTCTATGTCATTCTCTACCTCCCGTTTCTCTGTTTTCCTCAAATGCACTTCCTGATCGAGGCCTCGCGCGGTAACTAGGCTACAACCGTGTTCGTGTCGTCACACCGGGCAAGATGACGTCAAGGGAGATCGCCGTAACACCGAATCGGTTTTGCTGCTGAGGGTCTGAGTGGATGCAAGGAGGATCGTCAGGGAAGCGGAACCGGAGTGGTCGATCCTGTGGTGATGTCACAACAGCTGGGGAGATAATCCTCTGACCAGATGGAGATCACGGGCTGGCTCAGTGTGTGTGTGTGTGTGTGTGTGTGTGTGTGTGTGTGTGTGTGTGTGTGTGTGTGTGTGTGTGTGTGTGTGTGTGTGTGTGTGTGTGTGTGTGTGTGTGTGTGTGTGTGTGTGTGTCATAAGTGTGCGGTGTTGACTGGCTGTAACCCTCTGAGTCTTCACTCATCATCATCATCTTCATCATTGTCATACCCTCTCTCTCTCTCTCTCCCTCTCTCTCTCTCTTGAATCTCATCTCTCTCTCTCTCTCTCTCTCTCTCTCTCTCTCTCTCTCTCTCTCTCTCTCTCTCTCTCTCTCTCTCTCTCTCTCTCTCTCTGTGTCTCTGTCACTCTCTTTTTCAAATTTCAATTTAAGGGACTTTATTGGCATGGGAAACAAATGTTTACATTGCCAAAGTAAGTGATGTAGTTAATAAACAAAATTGAAATAAACAACAACAATATACAGTAAACGTTACACACAGAAGTTCCAAAAGAATAAAGATATTTCAAATGTCATATTATGTCTGTATACAGTGTTGTAATGATGTGCAAATAGTTGAAGTACAAAAGGGAAAATAAATAAACATAAATATGGGTTGTATTTACCCTGGTGTTTGTTCTTCACTGGTTAGCCTTTTCTTGTGGCAACAGGTCACAATTCTTGCTGCTGTGATGGCACACTGTGGAATTTCACCCAGTAGATATGATCATTTATCAAAATTAGTCAAAGCTTTCCTTAAGTTTGGGTCAGTCACAGTGGTCAGATATTCTGCCACTCTCTGTTTCTCTCTCTCTCTGTCGCTCTCTTTCAATTCAATTCAATGGGCTTTATTGGCATGGGAAACATATGTTAAAATGGCCAAAGCAAGTGAAGTAGATAATATAAAAAAAAAGTGAAATAAAGAATAAAAATGAACAGTAAACATTACACTCACAGAAGTTCCAAAAGAATAAAGACATTACAAATGTCATATTATGAATAGTCAAAATGTCCTTAAATTTGGGTCAGTCACAGTGGTCAGGTATTCTGAAACAGTGTACTTTCTGTTTAGGGCCAATTAGCATTCTAGTTTGTTCTGTTTTTTTTTGTTAATTCTTTCCAATGTGTAAAGTAATTATCTTTTTGTTTCTCATGATTTGGCTTACGGAATCTGGCGGGGTAGTGGATTCTAGTTGTGTTAGTGAAGAGTCCGGTCAGCTGTGTAGCCGAGTGATTCGGGGCTAGGCCACTCAGTGGCAGCTAGCTAGCTGTGATGATCTGGAGTAATGGTCCTGGGCAGGAATCCGGATTGGAAAATGGAGAAAAACATTCCGATATGCAGACTGGCAGGCTGGCAAGTATTATCCAGGCTAAAAGCGGCTGGTGTCTGTGCTAAAGGTAAAGGACGCTAGCAGTGGCTAACAATGACTAAATAGCTAGTAGCTAATTAGCTGGATAGCTTCTGATGGCTAGCTGCTGATAGAGGTTCTGATGGCTAGCTTCTGATGGCTAGCTGCTGATAGAGGTTCTGATGGCTAGCTTCTGATGGCTAGCTGCTGATAGAGGTTCTGATGGCTAGCTTCTGATGGCTAGCTGCTGATAGAGGTTCTGATGGCTAGCTGCTGATGGCTTGCTTCTAATGGTGGTTCTGGCTATAAGGTCTAAAAATAGCACATCCGTATTACATTGGCTGAGGTGGGTTGTCGGAAGGTATATTTAATTTAAAAAATGGAAAAAGAGATTGAAATATATTGAAATATATACAAAATAACGTTCCCATAGTAAAAGGCTATTTTTCAGGACCATAAAATGGAATATTCATATAATTAAACGGCCTGTTTCTCAGGACCAGATGCTAGAATATGCATATAATTGACAGCTTAGGATAGAAAACACTCTAAAGTTTCCAAAACTGTAAAGATATTGTCTGTGAGTGTAACAGAACTGATATTGCAGGCAAAAGAATGAGAACAATCCAATCAGGAACGCAGCGGTTTCTAAATAAGAGTCCCTTCCTATGCTTCCCTATTGAGCAGTGAATGGGATATCAACCAGATTCCTTTTTCTATGGCCTCCTTAATGTGTCTAGTATCACAAGACATAGTTTCAGGCTTTTATTTTGAAAAATGAGCCTGGGCGACAACATTGCGTCAGTGTCCACATGATGGCTCTTTGTTTATTTCTCGCGCAAAAGACAGAGGTAGCCATTTTTCCATCCGGTCTTACTGAAAAAAGCGTTGTCCCGGTTGATATATTATCGAATAGATATTTGAAAAACACCTTGAGGATTGATTATAAACAACGTTTGCCATGTTTCTGTCAATATTATGGAGTTAATTTGGAATATTTTGTCGTGACCGCAATTTCCGGTCGTTTTCTCAGCCAAACGTGAAGAACTAATGGCTACAAAAATCATTTTTCTGGAAAGAAGGAACATTTGTTATCAAACTGAGAGTCTCGTGAGTGAAAACATCCGAAGCTCATCAAATGTGAACGATTTAATTTGATTGCATTTCTAATTTTCGTGACCAGATTGCCTGCTGCTAGCTAGGCATAATGCTATGCTAGGCTATCGATAAACTTACACATATGCTTGTCTTGCTTTGGCTGTAAAGCATATTTTCAAAATCTGAGATGACAGGGTGATTAACAAAAGTCTAAGCCGTTTTTTAAAAATATTTCACTTGTGATTTCATGAATATGAATATTTTCTAGTAAGATTTTTTTTGTCCGTTGCGTTATGCTACTTAGTGTCAGTTGATGACAATTCTCCCGGATCCGGGATGGGTATTTACAAGAGTTAACTGCAGGATAGTATTATTGCTATTCATGGAAACATGGTTATTATGGACATTGGTGTTGACCGTTGACCTTTACCCTCAGGTGATGTCATCACCCAGAGTCTGCAAAGTGTTAACAGGACCTCAACCTCATGTTGAGTTGGGTGTATCGCTGTTTTCTACCGTTTGTACGTGGCCGTACCCCTTTTGTTTTTTTAAATAACCTTTTTCTCCCCAATTTTGTTGTATCCAATTTGTAGTTACAGCCTTGTCCTATCGCTGCAACTCCCGAGTGGACTCGAGAGAGAGGCGAAGGTCAAGAGCCGTGCGTCCTCCGAAACACAACTGCTTCTTGACAAAATGCCTGCTTAACCCAATGTGTCTGAGGAAACACTGTACACCTGGCAATTGTGTCAGTGTGCACTCAAAACTGAGCTGAGTGTGCAAGATGGCTGCCCCACTCTGGGCTGGACCAGAGTGGTCGTCACGCCGTCTGGCCATTCTCAAGTCATGGACGAGGTTAATGAGGCTCACCCGGGTGCCTCCCGGATGAAAGGTTTAGCCAGATCTTTTATCGGGTGGCCAAACATGAATATCAAGTGTCAGATCAAGTGTTCTGAGTGCCAGATCAACCAGAAGATGGCTCCATGATCCAGGCTGCATGTAGACAGGGCCTTTAATGAGTCAGATGTTCCTTGTCATAGCATCACTCCAAGTGGCTGGATGTTCACATTATGAGCAACAACAACCATTGAAAAGCTCCACCAGTTGTTTGCAACCCACGGTCTGCCTGACAACATTCACCTGTGAATTGTTTCAAGAATTCATGCAGAGAAACTGGATTTGTCCGCAGCGTTCCATTTCACCCAGCCTCGAACGGCTTAGCGGAGTGGGATGTGCAGATACCGAAAGAAGGGCTCAAAACGATGAATCGGGGAACCATTGCAACCAAATTCTCTCAGTTCTTGTTCCAGTACCACATCAAGACACAAACAACAGCAGGACAGACTCCAGCTGAGATGCTGATGGGCACCTGGACCTGTTGCATCCGGACATCAAAGCTCACCTGGACCTACTGCATCCAGACATCAAAGCTCACCTGGACCTACTGCATCCAGACATCAAAGCTCACCTGGACCTACTGCATCCAGACATCAAAGCTCACCTGGACCTACTGCATCCAGACATCAAAGCTCACCTGGACCTACTGCATCCAGACATCAAAGCTCACCTGGACCTACTGCATCTAGATATCAAAGCTCACCTGGACCTACTGCATCTAGATATCAAAGCTCACCTGGACCTACTGCATCCAGACATCAAAGCTCACCTGGACCTACTGCATCCAGACATCAAAGCTCACCTGGACCTACTGCATCCAGACATCAAAGCTCACCTGGACCTACTGCATCTAGATATCAAAGCTCACCTGGACCTACTGCATCTAGATATCAAAGCTCACCTGGACCTACTGCATCCAGACATCAAAGCTCACCTGGACCTACTGCATCCAGACATCAAAGCTCACCTGGACCTACTGCATCCAGACATCAAAGCTCACTCACCTGGACCTACTGCATCCAGATATCAAAGCTCACCTGGACCTACTGCATCCAGATATCAAAGCTCACCTGGACCTACTGCATCCAGATATCAAAGCTCACCTGGACCTACTGCATCCAGACATCAAAGCTCACCTGGACCTACTGCATCCAGACATCAAAGCTCACCTGGACCTACTGCATCCAGACATCAAAGCTCACCTGGACCTACTGCATCCAGACATCAAAGCTCACCTGGACCTACTGCATCCAGACATCAAAGCTCACCTGGACCTACTGCATCCAGACATCAAAGCTCACCTGGACCTACTGCATCCAGACATCAAAGCTCGTCAAAGAAATGACGATAGCTCCGGCAGATAACGTCAGCTAACAAGGAATACACTTCATAAACTTTGACTAAATATGCATGTTTTACATATATATAGTTAGATACACTCCTTCTGAATGCAATCGCTGTGTTACATTTATTTTTAACGTTACAGGTTTCGTTCACTAGGCTATACTATGAGTCGGCGCTCAAAAACTAGCATTATGGCTCCTCTATCTTGGAGTCCACATAAACCCAAATTTACCACATAAATATTCCCTTACCTTTGCTGTTCTTCCATCGGAAGACCTGGAAGGAATTATACTTACCAAAAACAGCGTTTAGTTTTGCAGTCTGTGTCTTTCCGTTCTCAAACACGACACATTTCGGTTGAAATGTAGCCAAAAGTCAAGTGGATGCGCACCAAAACGTCGCACTTACATATTATATGTCGATTAAACTTGTCAAACTAACTTCATAATCAAGCTTTAACATGTTATAAAGGTGTACAGCAATCGTGAGGACGAACAGAAACGCATGCATTGTATAATCGATCTTGGAAAAAACAGGACCTGAGCAGAGCGCGCATAAAAGTGACCTGTTTTTTCACGTGACCGAAGGTTTCGGCCCACCAAAACTCTCGTGAGCCTGCGATTCTCACAATGAGAAGTCCCATTGAAAGCTGAGATCGCGCTGAAGACAGAGAGACTGTTCCCAGACCTGTAACTGCTTGGGAAGGGTGGGGGCGATGACGTCAAAGTTGGGCCAACTTTTATGATGACAAGAGAGCGTTTGGGAGAATGACTGCCCTGAGAGTTCTGCTTTACATACAGACATAATTTAAACGGTTTTAGAAGCTTTAGAGTGTTTTCTATTCAATAATATTTTTTATTTGCATATATTAGCAACTTTTGACAAAAAAAATGGTTTACTATGGGCACGCAATTACTCCAGCGGGGGCAGTAGACAGCGCTATCCCGAAGAGATGGCCTTGAGATAGAAGCTGTTTTTCAGTCTCTCGGTCCCAGCTTTGATGCACCTGTACTGACCTCGCCTTCTGGATGATAGCGGGGTGAATAGGCAGTGGCTTAACTGTAAGGTTGCTAGATTGAATCCCCAAGCTGACAAGGTACAAATCTGTCGTTCTGCCCCTGAACAAGGCAGTTCATAACCCACTGTTCCTAGGCCGTCATTGAAAATAAGAATGTGTTCTTAAGTACACCACCTTCAGTAGGAATGATTTACATAGTGTCCACACTATAACATTATAGTTATATAAATCCAGACACATAACTTCTGAAAGAACGGGCCCAGAAGACCTGTGTAATCCTAGGACAACGGTGTCTGTCGGCTCAATCGGAAACAACCTTTACATTTCTATCACACAATCTGTATTGTTTTAGCGACCCAGACTGAATCGAGCCCTTAGCCCACTAAACTCTTCATATGAAATAAAGAGATATGGACACTGAACTCTTCATATGATATAAAGAGATATGGACACTGAACTCTTCATATGATATAAAGAGATATGGACACTGAACTCTTCATATGATATAAAGAGATATGGACACTGAACTCTTCATATGATATAAAGAGATATGGACACTGAACTCTTCATATGATATAAAGAGATATGGACACTGAACTCTTCATATGATATAAAGAGATATGGACACTGTACTCTTCATATGATATAAAGAGATATGGACACTGAACTCTTCATATGATATATAGAGATATGGACACTGAACTCTTCCAGTGGGGGCTGCTGAAGGGAGGACGGCTCATAATAGTGGCTGGAATGGAGCAAATGGAATGCCATCAAATACATGGAAACCACGTGTTTGATGTAATTTGATACCATTCTACCGATACCACTCCAGCCATTACCACAAGCATGTCCTCCCCAACTATGGTGCCACCAACTTCCTGTGAACTCTTTATATGAAATAAAGATATATGGATAAAAGAGATATGAATTAAAGAGATATGAAATAAAGAGATATGAAATAAAGAGATGTGAAATAAATAGATGTGAAATAAAGAGATGATATAAAGAGATGTGAAATAAAGAGATATGAAATAAAGAGATATGGATTAAAGAGAGATGAAATAAAGAGATATGGATTAAAGAGATATGGATTAAAGAGATATGAAATAAAGAGATATGAAATAAAGAGATATGGATTAAAGAGATATGAAATAAAGAGATATGGATTAAAGAGATATGAAATAAAGAGATGGATAAAAGAGATATGGATTAAAGAGATATGAAATAAAGAGATATGAAATAAAGAGATATGGATTAAAGAGATATTAAATAAAGAGATATGGATTAAAGAGATATGAAATAAGAGATATGGATTAAAGAGATATGGATTAAAGAGATATGAAATAAGAGATATGGATTAAAGAGATATGAAATAAGAGATATGGATTAAAGAGATATGAAATAAAGAGATATGGATTAAAGAGATATGAAATAAAGAGATATGGATTAAAGAAATATGAAATAAAGAGATATGGATTAAAGAGATATGAATGAAAGAGATATGAAATAAAGAGATATGGATTAAAGATATATGAAATAAGGAGATATGGATTAAAGAGATATGAAATAAGAGATATGGATTAAAGAGATATGAAATAAAGAGATATGAAATAAAGAGATATGAATGAAAGAGATATGAAATAAAGAGATATGGATTAAAGAGATATGAAATAAAGAGATATGAAATAAAGAGATATGGATTAAAGAGATATGAAATAAGAGATATGGATTAAAGAGATATGAAATAAAGAGATATGGATTAAAGAGATATGAAATAAAGAGATATGGATTAAAGAAATATGAAATAAAGAGATATGGATTAAAGAGATATGAAATAAAGAGATATGGATTAAAGATATATGAAATAAGGAGATATGGATTAAAGAGATATGAAATAAGAGATATGGATTAAAGAGATATGAAATAAAGAGATATAAAATAAAGAGATATGAATGAAAGAGATATGAAATAAAGAGATATGGATTAAAGAGATATGAAATAAAGAGATATGGATTAAAGAGATATGGATTAAAGAGATATGAAATAAGAGATATGGATTAAAGAGATATGAAATAAAGAGATATGGATTAAAGAGATATGAAATAAAGAGATATGGATTAAAGAAATATGAAATAAAGAGATATGGATTAAAGAGATATAAATGAAAGAGATATGAAATAAAGAGATATGGATTAAAGATATATGAAATAAAGAGATATGGATTAAAGAGATATGGATTAAAGAGATATGGATTAAAGAGATATGAAATAAAGAGATATGAAATAAGAGATATGGATTAAAGAGATATGAAATAAAGAGATATGGATTAAAGAGATATGAAATAAAGAGATATGGATTAAAGAGATATGAAATAAAGAGATATGAAATAAAGAGATATGGATTAAAGAGATATGAAATAAAGAGATATGGATTAAAGAGATATGAAATAAAGAGATATGAAATAAAGAGATATGGATTAAAGAGATGTGAAATAAAGATATATGGATTGAAGAGATATGAAATAAAGAGATATGGATTAAAGAGATATGAAATAAAGAGATATGGATTAAAGAGATATGAAATAAAGAGATATGGATTAAAGAGATATGAAATAAAGAGATATGGATTAAAGAGATATGAAATAAAGAGATATGGATTAAAGAGATATGAAATAAAGAGATATGGATTAAAGAGATATGAAATAAGAGATATGGATTAAAGAGATATGAAATAAAGAGATATGGATTAAAGAGAGATGGATGAACTATTTTATTTGATTTAAGCAATAAAATAAGTCAGTTAAGAACACATTCTAATTTACAATGTTATTAAACACTTCATATGATATAAAGAGATATGAATGAGTGAAATAGTTAACCAATCGCTACTCAGACTATCTGCATTGACCCTTTTTGACTCATCAAATACTGCTGCTACTATTTACTATTTGTTAATTTATTCCTAGTTATCTACCTCAATTACCTCGTACCCCCTGCACATCGACTCTGTACCCTGTGTATAGCCATGTTATTACCTTGTACCCCTGCACATTGACTCAGTACTGGTACCCAGTGTATATAGCCATGTTATTACCTTGTACCCCTGCACATTGACTCAGTACTGGTACCCAGTGTATATAGCCATGTTATTACCTTGTACCCCTGCACATTGACTCAGTACTGGTACCCAGTGTATAGCCATGTAATTACCTTGTACCCCTGCACATCGACTCAGTACTGGTACCCTGTGTATAGCCATGTTATTACCCCAGCACCCCCTGCACATCGACTCAGTACTGGTACACAGTGTATATAGCCATGTAATTACCTTGTACCCCTGCACATTGACTCAGTACTGGTACCCTGTGTATAGCCATGTCATTACCCCAGCACCCCCTGCACATTGACTCAGTACTGGTACACAGTGTATATAGCCATGTAATTACCTTGTACCCCTGCACATCGACTCAGTACTGGTACCCTGTGTATAGCCATGTAATTACCTTGTACCCCTGCACATTGACTCAGTACTGGTACCCTGTGTATAGCCATGTTATTACCTTGTACCCCTGCACATTGACTCAGTACTGGTACCCTGTGTATAGCCATGTTATTACCTTGTACCCCTGCACATCGACTCAGTACTGGTACCCTGTGTATATAGCCATGTTATTACCTTGTACCCCTGCACATTGACTCAGTACGGGTACCCTGTGTATATAGCCATGTTATTACCTTGTACCCCTGCACATTGACTCAGTACTGGTACCCTGTGTATAGCCATGTTATTACCTTGTACCCCTGCACATCGACTCAGTACTGGTACCCTGTGTATATAGCCATGTTATTACCTTGTACCCCTGCACATTGACTCAGTACTGGTACCCTGTGTATAGCCATGTTATTACCTTGTACCCCTGCACATTGACTCAGTACTGGTACCCAGTGTATAGCCATGTTATTACCTTGTACCCCTGCACATTGACTCAGTACTGGTACCCAGTGTATAGCCATGTTATTACCTCATACCCCTGCACATTGACTCAGTACTGGTACCCTGTGTATATAGCCATGTAATTACCTTGTACCCCTGCACATCGACTCAGTACTGGTACCCTGTGTATAGTCATGTTATTACCTTGTACCCCTGCACATTGACTCAGTACTGATACCCAGTGTATATAGCCATGTTATTACCTTGTACCCCTGCACATTGACTCAGTACTGGTACCCTGTGTATAGCCATGTCATTACCCAGCACCCCCTGCACATCGACTCAGTACTGGTACCCTGTGTATAGCCATGTTATTACCTTGTACCCCTGCACATTGACTCAGTACTGGTACCCTGTGTATAGCCATGTTATTACCTTGTACCCCTGCACATCGACTCAGTACTGGTACCCTGTGTATAGCCATGTAATTACCTTGTACCCCTGCACATTGACTCAGTACTGGTACCCTGTGTATAGCCATGTTATTACCTTGTACCCCTGCACATTGACTCAGTACTGGTACCCTGTGTATAGCCATGTTATTACCTTGTACCCCTGCACATCGACTCAGTACTGGTACCCTGTGTATATAGCCATGTTATTACCTTGTACGCCTGCACATTGACTCAGTACGGGTACCCTGTGTATATAGCCATGTTATTACCTTGTACCCCTGCACATTGACTCAGTACTGGTACCCTGTGTATAGCCATGTTATTACCTTGTACCCCTGCACATTGACTCAGTACTGGTACCCTGTGTATAGCCATGTTATTACCTTGTACCCCTGCACATCGACTCAGTACTGGTACCCTGTGTATATAGCCATGTTATTACCTTGTACCCCTGCACATTGACTCAGTACGGGTACCCTGTGTATATAGCCATGTTATTACCTTGTACCCCTGCACATTGACTCAGTACTGGTACCCTGTGTATAGCCATGTTATTACCTTGTACCCCTGCACATCGACTCAGTACTGGTACCCTGTGTATATAGCCATGTTATTACCTTGTACCCCTGCACATTGACTCAGTACTGGTACCCTGTGTATAGCCATGTTATTACCTTGTACCCCTGCACATTGACTCAGTACTGGTACCCAGTGTATAGCCATGTTATTACCTTGTACCCCTGCACATTGACTCAGTACTGGTACCCAGTGTATAGCCATGTTATTACCTCATACCCCTGCACATTGACTCAGTACTGGTACCCTGTGTATATAGCCATGTAATTACCTTGTACCCCTGCACATCGACTCAGTACTGGTACCCTGTGTATAGTCATGTTATTACCTTGTACCCCTGCACATTGACTCAGTACTGATACCCAGTGTATATAGCCATGTTATTACCTTGTACCCCTGCACATTGACTCAGTACTGGTACCCTGTGTATAGCCATGTCATTACCCAGCACCCCCTGCACATCGACTCAGTACTGGTACCCTGTGTATAGCCATGTTATTACCTTGTACCCCTGCACATTGACTCAGTACTGGTACCCTGTGTATAGCCATGTTATTACCTTGTACCCCTGCACATCGACTCAGTACTGGTACCCTGTGTATAGCCATGTTATTACCTTGTACCCCTGCACATCGACTCAGTACTGGTACCCTGTGTATATAGCCATGTTATTACCTTGTACCCCTGCACATCGACTCAGTACTGGTACCCTGTGTGTATAGCCATGTTATTACCTTGTACCCCTGCACATCGACTCAGTACTGGTACCCTGTGTATATAGCCATGTTATTACCTTGTACCCCTGCACATCGACTCAGTACTGGTACCCTGTGTATAGCCATGTTATTACCTTGTACCCCTGCACATCGACTCAGTACTGGTACCCTGTGTATATAGCCATGTTATTACCTTGTACCCCTGGACATTGACTCAGTACTGGTACCCTGTGTATAGCCATGTTATTACCTTGTACCCCTGCACATTGACTCAGTACTGGTACCCTGTGTATATAGCCATGTTATTACCTTGTACCCCTGCACATTGACTCAGTACTGGTACCCTGTGTATAGCCATGTTATTACCTTGTACCCCTGCACATCGACTCAGTACTGGTACCCTGTGTATATAGCCATGTTATTACCTTGTACCCCTGCACATCGACTCAGTACTGGTACCCTGTGTATAGCCATGTTATTACCTTGTACCCCTGCACTTTGACTCAGTACTGGTACCCTGTGTATAGCCATGTTATTACCTTGTACCCCTGCACATCGACTCAGTACTGGTACCCTGTGTATATAGCCATGTTATTACCTTGTACCCCTGCACATTGACTCAGTACGGGTACCCTGTGTATATAGCCATGTTATTACCTTGTACCCCTGCACATTGACTCAGTACTGGTACCCTGTGTATAGCCATGTTATTACCTTGTACCCCTGCACATCGACTCAGTACTGGTACCCTGTGTATATAGCCATGTTATTACCTTGTACCCCTGCACATTGACTCAGTACTGGTACCCTGTGTATAGCCATGTTATTACCTTGTACCCCTGCACATTGACTCAGTACTGGTACCCAGTGTATAGCCATGTTATTACCTTGTACCCCTGCACATTGACTCAGTACTGGTACCCAGTGTATAGCCATGTTATTACCTCATACCCCTGCACATTGACTCAGTACTGGTACCCTGTGTATATAGCCATGTAATTACCTTTACCCCTGCACATCGACTCAGTACTGGTACCCTGTGTATAGCCATGTTATTACCTTGTACCCCTGCACATTGACTCAGTACTGGTACCCTGTGTATAGCCATGTTATTACCTTGTACCCCTGCACATTGACTCAGTACTGGTACCCTGTGTATAGCCATGTTATTACCTTGTACCCCTGCACATTGACTCAGTACTGGTACCCTGTGTATAGTCATGTTATTACCTTGTACCCCTGCACATTGACTCAGTACTGGTACCCTGTGTATAGTCATGTTATTACCTTGTACCCCTGCACATTGACTCAGTACTGATACCCAGTGTATATAGCCATGTTATTACCTTGTACCCCTGCACATTGACTCAGTACTGGTACCCTGTGTATAGCCATGTTATTACCTTGTACCCCTGCACATCGACTCAGTACTGGTACCCTGTGTATAGCCATGTTATTACCTTGTACCCCTGCACATCGACTCAGTACTGGTACCCTGTGTATATAGCCATGTTATTACCTTGTACCCCTGCACATCGACTCAGTACTGGTACCCTGTGTGTATAGCCATGTTATTACCTTGTACCCCTGCACATCGACTCAGTACTGGTACCCTGTGTATATAGCCATGTTATTACCTTGTACCCCTGCACATTGACTCAGTACTGGTACCCTGTGTATAGCCATGTCATTACCCAGCACCCCTGCACATCGACTCAGTACTGGTACCCTGTGTATAGCCATGTTATTACCTTGTACCCCTGCACATTGACTCAGTACTGGTACCCTGTGTATAGCCATGTTATTACCTTGTACCCCTGCACATCGACTCAGTACTGGTACCCTGTGTATAGCCATGTTATTACCTTGTACCCCTGCACATCGACTCAGTACTGGTACCCTGTGTATATAGCCATGTTATTACCTTGTACCCCTGCACATCGACTCAGTACTGGTACCCTGTGTATAGCCATGTTATTACCTTGTACCCCTGCACATCGACTCAGTACTGGTACCCTGTGTATATAGCCATGTTATTACCTTGTACCCCTGCACATCGACTCAGTACTGGTACCCTGTGTATAGCCATGTTATTACCTTGTACCCCTGCACATCGACTCAGTACTGGTACCCTGTGTATATAGCCATGTTATTACCTTGTACCCCTGGACATTGACTCAGTACTGGTACCCTGTGTATAGCCATGTTATTACCTTGTACCCCTGCACATTGACTCAGTACTGGTACCCTGTGTATATAGCCATGTTATTACCTTGTACCCCTGCACATTGACTCAGTACTGGTACCCTGTGTATAGCCATGTTATTACCTTGTACCCCTGCACATCGACTCAGTACTGGTACCCTGTGTATATAGCCATGTTATTACCTTGTACCCCTGCACATCGACTCAGTACTGGTACCCTGTGTATAGCCATGTTATTACCTTGTACCCCTGCACTTTGACTCAGTACTGGTACCCTGTGTATAGCCATGTTATTACCTTGTACCCCTGCACATCGACTCAGTACTGGTACCCTGTGTATATAGCCATGTTATTACCTTGTACCCCTGCACATTGACTCAGTACGGGTACCCTGTGTATATAGCCATGTTATTACCTTGTACCCCTGCACATTGACTCAGTACTGGTACCCTGTGTATAGCCATGTTATTACCTTGTACCCCTGCACATCGACTCAGTACTGGTACCCTGTGTATATAGCCATGTTATTACCTTGTACCCCTGCACATTGACTCAGTACTGGTACCCTGTGTATAGCCATGTTATTACCTTGTACCCCTGCACATTGACTCAGTACTGGTACCCAGTGTATAGCCATGTTATTACCTTGTACCCCTGCACATTGACTCAGTACTGGTACCCAGTGTATAGCCATGTTATTACCTCATACCCCTGCACATTGACTCAGTACTGGTACCCTGTGTATATAGCCATGTAATTACCTTGTACCCCTGCACATCGACTCAGTACTGGTACCCTGTGTATAGCCATGTTATTACCTTGTACCCCTGCACATTGACTCAGTACTGGTACCCTGTGTATAGCCATGTTATTACCTTGTACCCCTGCACATTGACTCAGTACTGGTACCCTGTGTATAGCCATGTTATTACCTTGTACCCCTGCACATTGACTCAGTACTGGTACCCTGTGTATAGTCATGTTATTACCTTGTACCCCTGCACATTGACTCAGTACTGGTACCCTGTGTATAGTCATGTTATTACCTTGTACCCCTGCACATTGACTCAGTACTGATACCCAGTGTATATAGCCATGTTATTACCTTGTACCCCTGCACATTGACTCAGTACTGGTACCCTGTGTATAGCCATGTTATTACCTTGTACCCCTGCACATCGACTCAGTACTGGTACCCTGTGTATAGCCATGTTATTACCTTGTACCCCTGCACATCGACTCAGTACTGGTACCCTGTGTATATAGCCATGTTATTACCTTGTACCCCTGCACATCGACTCAGTACTGGTACCCTGTGTGTATAGCCATGTTATTACCTTGTACCCCTGCACATCGACTCAGTACTGGTACCCTGTGTATATAGCCATGTTATTACCTTGTACCCCTGCACATCGACTCAGTACTGGTACCCTGTGTATATAGCCATGTTATTACCTTGTACCCCTGGACATTGACTCAGTACTGGTACCCTGTGTATAGCCATGTTATTACCTTGTACCCCTGCACATCGACTCAGTACTGGTACCCTGTGTATAGCCATGTTATTACCCCAGCACCCCCTGCACATTGACTCAGTACTGGTACCCTGTGTATAGCCATGTTATTACCTTGTACCCCTGCACATCGACTCAGTACTGGTACCCTGTGTATAGCCATGTTATTACCTTGTACCCCTGCACATCGACTCAGTACTGGTACCCTGTGTATATAGCCATGTTATTACCTTGTACCCCTGGACATTGACTCAGTACTGGTACCCTGTGTATAGCCATGTTATTACCTTGTACCCCTGCACATCGACTCAGTACTGGTACCCTGTGTATATAGCCATGTTATTACCTTGTACCCCTGCACATCGACTCAGTACTGGTACCCTGTGTATAGCCATGTTATTACCTTGTACCCCTGCACATCGACTCAGTACTGGTACCCTGTGTATAGCCATGTTATTACCCCAGCACCCCCTGCACATTGACTCAGTACTGGTACCCTGTGTATAGCCATGTTATTACCTTGTACCCCTGCACATCGACTCAGTACTGGTACCCTGTGTATAGCCATGTTATTACCTTGTACCCCTGCACATCGACTCAGTACTGGTACCCTGTGTATATAGCCATGTTATTACCTTGTACCCCTGCACATCGACTCAGTACTGGTACCCTGTGTGTATAGCCATGTTATTACCTTGTACCCCTGCACATCGACTCAGTACTGGTACCCTGTGTATATAGCCATGTTATTACCTTGTACCCCTGCACATCGACTCAGTACTGGTACCCTGTGTATAGCCATGTTATTACCTTGTACCCCTGCACATCGACTCAGTACTGGTACCCTGTGTATATAGCCATGTTATTACCTTGTACCCCTGCACATCGACTCAGTACTGGTACCCTGTGTATAGCCATGTTATTACCCCAGCACCCCTGCACATTGACTCAGTACTGGTACCCTGTGTATAGCCATGTTATTACCTTGTACCCCTGCACATCGACTCAGTACTGGTACCCTGTGTATAGCCATGTTATTACCTTGTACCCTGCACATCGACTCAGTACTGGTACCCTGTGTATAGCCATGTTATTACCTTGTACCCCTGCACATCGACTCAGTACTGGTACCCTGTGTATAGCCATGTTATTACCTTGTACCCCTGCACATCGACTCAGTACTGGTACCCTGTGTATAGCCATGTTATTACCTTGTACCCCTGCACATTGACTCAGTACTGGTACCCTGTGTATAGCCATGTTATTACCTTGTACCCCTGCACAATGACTCAGTACTGGTACCCTGTGTATAGCCATGTTATTACCTTGTACCCCTGCACATTGACTCAGTACTGGTACCCTGTGTATAGCCATTTTATTACCTTGTACCCCTGCACATTGACTCAGTACTGGTACCCTGTGTATAGCCATGTTATTACCTTGTACCCCTGCACATCGACTCAGTACTGGTACCCTGTGTATAGCCATGTTATTACCTTGTACCCTGCACATCGACTCAGTACTGGTACCCTGTGTATAGCCATGTTATTACCTTGTACCCCTGCACATTGACTCAGTACTGGTACCCAGTGTATAGCCATGTTATTACCTTGTACCCCTGCACATCGACTCAGTACTGGTACCCTGTGTATAGCCATGTTATTACCTTGTACCCCTGCACAATGACTCAGTACTGGTACCCTGTGTATAGCCATGTTATTACCTTGTACCCCTGCACATTGACTCAGTACTGGTACCCTGTGTATAGCCATTTTATTACCTTGTACCCCTGCACATTGACTCAGTACTGGTACCCTGTGTATAGCCATGTTATTACCTTGTACCCCTGGACATTGACTCAGTACTGGTACCCTGTGTATAGCCATGTTATTACCTTGTACCCCTGCACATCGACTCAGTACTGGTACCCTGTGTATAGCCATGTTATTACCCCAGCACCCCTGCACATTGACTCAGTACTGGTACCCTGTGTATAGCCATGTTATTACCTTGTACCCCTGCACATCGACTCAGTACTGGTACCCTGTGTATAGCCATGTTATTACCTTGTACCCCTGCACATCGACTCAGTACTGGTACCCTGTGTATATAGCCATGTTATTACCTTGTACCCTGCACATCGACTCAGTACTGGTACCCTGTGTATAGCCATTTTATTACCTTGTACCCCTGCACATTGACTCAGTACTGGTACCCTGTGTATAGCCATGTTATTACCTTGTACCCCTGCACATCGACTCAGTACTGGTACCCTGTGTATAGCCATGTTATTACCTTGTACCCCTGCACATTGACTCAGTACTGGTACCCTGTGTGTATAGCCATGTTATTACCTTGTACCCCTGCACATTGACTCAGTACTGGTACCCAGTGTATAGCCATGTTATTACCTTGTACCCCTGCACATCGACTCAGTACTGGTACCCTGTGTATAGCCATGTTATTACCTTGTACCCCTGCACATTGACTCAGTACTGGTACCCAGTGTATAGCCATGTTATTACCTTGTACCCCTGCACATCGACTCAGTACTGGTACCCTGTGTATATAGCCATGTTATTACCCAGCACCCCCTGCACATCGACTCAGTACTGGTACCCTGTGTATATAGCCATGTCATTACCCAGCACCCCCTGCACATCGACTCAGTACTGGTACCCTGTGTATATAGCCATGTCATTACCCAGCACCCCCTGCACATCGACTCAGTACTGGTACCCTGTGTATATAGCCATGTCATTACCCAGCACCCCCTGCACATCGACTCAGTACTGGTACCCTGTGTATATAGCCATGTCATTATCCCAGCACCCCCTGCACATCGACTCAGTACTGATACCCTGTGTATATAGCCATGTTATTACCCAGCAACCCCTGCACATTGACTCAGTACTGGTACCCAGGTATTACCCAGCACCCCCTGCACGTCGACTCATCGACTCAGATACATTTTATAGTACTATTATATATTGATATATTATCACTAGTATTATAAAATATGTCTATTTTTATCAGATTTGTATAGTGCTACTGATATTGATTACTGCATTGTTGGGAAAGAGCAAGAAGAGTGTTTTCATTGTACTTGTGCACGTGACAAAAACTTGAAGACATTTACAAACATTTAAACCAATGACTTTATTCCAGCAGCGTCTCTCTCTCTCTCTGCCTCAACAGAATAACAACATTGGTCGTAGGGTGACTTAAATCATCATCATTAACCAAATCTATGATGCCACATACAGTGGGCTAAAATCAGGGTCAAAATCAGATATTCTTTAACAAAATCGACATTGAAACCAAAGTATACACCTCACATACATGGGTATGGGCTGAAACAACAAGAAGACACCTGTACCATGTCAGATATAGAGTTGAAATGTTTTCAATTTCGAGTTTGCATCCCAATATTACACTTATATATCCCAGAATCCCAATATATCACAGAAGACTGAAATATAACAAAACGGTTTGACATAGAAACACCAGATTTTCAGCATTCAATTATTTTCATTTTTTTATGTTTATTAATTATGCAATTAGGACAAACAACTAACATTCCACCCATGAGGCTACTGGCTCATTTGACTGCAGGAAATGGCTACTTTAAAATCTAGACAGGGAGAACATACACGACCATTCAAAAGTTTGTGGTCACGTAGAAATGTCCTTGTTTTTTGAACGAAAAGCACATTTTTTTGTCCATTAAAATAACATAGAATTGATCAGAAATACAGTGTAGACATTGTTGATGTTGTAAATGACTATTGTAGCTGGAAAAGGATTATTTTTTTAATGGAATATCTACATAGGCGTCCAGAGGCCCATTATCAGCAACCATCACTCCTGTGTTCCAGTGGCACGTTGTGTTAGCTAATCCAAGTTTATAACTTTAAAAGGCTAATTTATCATTAGAAAATCCTTTTGCAATCCTTTTGCAATTAAGTTATCACAGCTTAACTGTTGTCATGATTAAAGAAGCAATACAACTGGCCTCCTTTAGACTAGTTGAGTATCTGGAGCATCAGCATTTGTAGGTTCGAGTACAGGCTCAAAAAGGCCAGAAACAAATACTTTTCTTCTGAAACTCATCAGTTACTCCCTCTCTGTGTGATTGTGTGGTTGGAGACAGGTGTGCTGGAGTCAGAGCAGATCCCTACCAGCTGCAACTTGTTCCATAATCAAGACCTCTACAAATACTCAGTCCTGCCACTTCCATCTCTGCTCAGCCAGTTCATGATTTTAGCCATTTATGATTTTTCAAGATCCTGTTACTCTGCTGTGCCTGTTCCCCTGCCTGACACCGTTTATCCTCTCATTGTAGTCTGTCTCTGGCTCCTGTCTCCTGTTCCACATCTCATCACCACTACATTGGATTCCTCTCAGGACCTGTTTACCCTGTTCTACTCAGCCAACTCCAACCTCAGTCTCCACATCTCATCACCACTACATTGGATTCCTCTCAGGACCTGTTTACCCTGTTCTACTCAGCCAACTCCAACCTCAGTCTCCACATCTCATCCACCACTACATTGGGTTCCTCTCAGGACCTGTTTATCCTGTTCTACTCAGCCAACTCCAACCTCAGTCTCCACATCTCATCACCACTACATTGGATTCCCCTCAGGACCTGTTTACCCTGTTCTACTCAGCCAACTCCAAT
Source organism: Oncorhynchus keta (assembly GCF_023373465.1). NCBI lineage: Eukaryota > Metazoa > Chordata > Actinopteri > Salmoniformes > Salmonidae > Oncorhynchus > Oncorhynchus keta. The sequence continues at coordinate 19,334 of NW_026287331.1, read as the reverse complement.
CTCAGTCTCCACATCTCATCACCACTACATTGGGTTCCCCTGAGGACCTGTTTACCCTGTTCTACTCAGCCAACTCCAACCTCAGTCTCCACATCAAGTTTTTCTGCAACTCATCTGAGCTTCCCCGGATCTGCACTCCATATCTCCCCATGTAACAATAAATATGTTGGTTAATTCATCCCTGTTTCCTTCTCTGAGCTTGGTCTTAGGTTCCACCGTGTCGCTCAGCTTAACACCGGTGCATAACTGAGCAAGACAAGTACATTAGTGTGTCTAGTTTGAGAAACAGACGCCTCACAAGTCCACAACTGACAGGTTAATTAAATAGAGTTCCTCTGTCCAGTGTCTGTTCTTTTGCACATCTTAATATTTTATTTTTATTGGTCATTCTGAGATGAGGCTTTTCTTTGCAACTCTGCCTAGAAGGCCAGCATCCTGGAATCGAACCCACAAATGCCGATGCTCCAGATACTCAACTAGTCTAAAGAAAGGCCCAGTTTTATTGCTTATTTAATCATGACAACAGTTTTCAGCTGTGCCAACATAATTGCAAAAGAGTTTTCTAATGATCAATTAGCCTTTTAAAATGATAAACTTGGATTGGCAACCACAACTGGAACACAGGAGTGATGGTTGCTGATAATGGGCCTATATAGATATTCCATTAAAAAGTTTCCAGCTACAATAGTCATTTACGACATTAACAATATCTACACTGTATTTGATCAATTTTGTTATTTTAATAGACAAAAAAAAAACAAGGACATTTCTACGTGACTCCAAACTTTTGAACGGTAGTGTTAATGTGTTTTCTTAGGAAAGTCTAACGCGTAACCAGGATCAGGTCACATTGAATCACCATAACATGATATAGAAACATAAAATCACAAACACCTGAGGAGATATTCAGTAGACAGCTTAACAGGGACTAAAGGTCAGGGGCTAGAGGTCAGGGGCTAGAGATCAAGGGGTTAGAGGTCAGGGGCTAGAGGTCAGAGATCAGGGACTAGAGGTCAGAGGCTAGAGTTCTGGGGCCAGAGGTCGGGGGCCAGAGATCAGGGGCCAGAGGTCAGGGGTTTAAAGTGCTGAATTCCTCTCCCTGTACTCCAGACCGATACCATAATTCTAAACAATTATAAATCACTAGTCATCAAAATAAAATCACAAACGCCTGAGGAGATATTCAGTAGACAGCTTAACAGGGACTAAAGGTCAGGGGCTAGAGGTCAGGGGCTAGAGGTCAGAGGCTAGAGATCAAGGACTAGAGGTCAAGGGGTTAGAGGTCAGGGGCTAGAGGTCAGAGGCTAGAGGCAAGAGTTCAGAGGCGAGAGGTCAAGGCCTAGAGATCAAGGACAAGAGGTCAAGGGCCTAGAAATCAAGGACTAGAGGTCAAGGGGTTAGAGGTCAGGGCCTAGAGGTCAGGTACTAGAGGTCAGAGGCTAGAGTTCAGGGACTAGAGGTCAGAGGCTAGAGTTCAGGGGCCAGAGGTCGGGGGCCAGAGATCAGGGGCCAGAGGTCAGGGGTTTAAAGTGCTGAATTCCTCTCCCTGTACTCCAGACCGATACCATAATTCTAAACAATTATAAATCACTAGTCATCAAAATAAAATCACAAATGCCTGAGGAGATATTCAGTAGACAGCTTAACAGGGACTAAAGGTCAGGGGCTAGAGGTCAAGGGCTAGAGGTCAGGGGCTAGAGGTCAAGGGCTAGAGGTCAAGGACTAGAGGTCAGGGGCTAGAGGTCAGGGGCTAGAGGTCAGGGGCTAGAGGTCAGGGGCTAGAGGTCAGGGGTTAGAGGTCAAGGGGTTAGAGGTCAGGGCCTAGAGATCAAGGACTAGAGGTCAGGGCCTAGAGATCAAGGACTAGAGGTCAAGGGGTTAGAGGTCGGAGGCTAGAGATCAGGGACTAGACGTCAGAGGCTAGAGGTCAGGGGATAGAGATCAGGGGATAGAGATCAAGGACTAGAGGTCAAGGGGTTGGAGGTCAGGGGCAAGAGGTCAGGGGCAAGAGGTCAGGGGCAGAGGTCAGGGGCAGAGGTCAGGGGCAAGAGGTCAGGGGCAAGAGGTCAGGGGAAAGAGGTCAGGGGCAAGAGGTCAGGGGAAAGAGGTCAGGGGAAAGAGGTCAGGGGCAAGAGGTCAGGGGAAAGAGGTCAGGGGAAAGAGGTCAGGGGAAAGAGGTCAGGGGAAAGAGGTCAGGGGATAAAGATCGGGGGTTAGAGGTCGGGGGCCAGAGGTCGGGGGCCAGAGGTCGGGGGCCAGAGGTCGGGGGCCAGAGGTCGGGGGCCAGAGGTCGGGGGCCAGAGGTCGGGGGCCAGAGGTCAGGGGTTTAAAGTGCTGAATTCCTCTCCCTGTACTCCAGACCGATACCATAATTCTAAACAATTATAAATCACTAGTCATCAAAATAAAATCACAAACGCCTGAGGAGATATTCAGTAGACAGCTTAACAGGGACTAAAGGTCAGGGGCTAGAGGTCAAGGGCTAGAGGTCAGGGGCTAGAGGTCAAGGACTAGAGGTCAAGGGGTTAGAGGTCAGGGGCTAGAGGTCAGGGGCTAGAGATCAAGGACTAGAGGTCAAGGGGTTAGAGGTCAGGGGCTAGAGGTCAGGGCCTAGAGATCAAGGACTAGAGGTCAGGGCCTAGAGATCAAGGACTAGAGGTCAAGGGGTTAGAGGTCGGAGGCTAGAGATCAGGGACTAGAGGTCAGAGGCTAGAGATCAGGGGCTAGAGGTCAGGGCCTAGAGATCAAGGACTAGAGGTCAAGGGGTTAGAGGTCAGGGGTTAGAGGTCAGGGACTAGAAGTCAGAGGCTAGAGGTCAGGGGATGGAGATCAGGGGATGGAGATCAAGGACTAGAGGTCAAGGGGTTAGAGGTCGGAGGCTAGAGATCAGGGACTAGAGGTCAGAGGCTAGAGGTCAGGGGATAGAGATCAGGGGATAGAGATCAAGGACTAGAGGTCAAGGGGTTGGAGGTCAGGGACTAGAGGTCAGGGACTAGAGGTCAGGGACTAGAGGTCAGGGGCAAGAGGTCAGGGGAAAGAGGTCAGGGGAAAGAGGTCAGGGGAAAGAGGTCAGGGGAAAGAGGTCAGGGGAAAGAGGTCAGGGGAAAGAGGTCAGGGGAAAGAGGTCAGGGGAAAGAGGTCAGGGGAAAGAGGTCAGGGGAAAGAGGTCAGGGGAAAGAGGTCAGGGGAAAGAGGTCAGGGGAAAGAGGTCAGGGGAAAGAGGTCAGGGGAAAGAGGTCAGGGGATAAAGATCGGGGGTTAGAGGTCCGGGACCAGAGGTCCGGGACCAGAGGTCAGGGGCTAAGAGGTCAGGGGCCAGAGGTCAGGGGTTTAAAGTGCTGAATTCCTCTCCCTGTACTCCAGACCGATACCATAATTCTATACAATTATAAATCACTAGTCATCCAAATAAAATCACAAACGCCTGAGGAGATATTCAGTAGACAGCTTTACAGGGACTAAAGGTCAGGAGCTAGAGGTCAGGGGCTAGAGGTCAGGGCCTAGAGATCAAGGACTAGAGGTCAAGGGGTTAAAGGTCAAGTGCTAGAGGTCAAGGGCTAGAGTTCAGGGGCTAGAGGTCAGGGCCTAGAGATCAAGAGGTTAGAGGTCAGGGACTAGAGGTCAGGGGATAAAGTTCAGAGGCTAGAGGTCAGGGGCCAGAGGTCGGGGGCCAGAGGTCGGGGGCTAAGAGGTCAGGGGCTAAGAGGTCAGGGGCTAAGAGGTCAGGGGCCAGGGATTTAAAGTGCTGAATTCCTCTCCCTGTACGCCAGACTGATACCATCATTCTAAACAATTATAAATCACTAGTCATCAATTATTTAACATGTATCAATACAACTATCAGTTCCACCACCTTTATGTCTGTCAACAACTGTGTGACTATCATTTACAACAACACCCACAGATAAATATCCATCTATGTTTACAACACCCACACATCAATATATATCTATGTTTACAACAACACCCACACATCAATATATATCTATGTTTACAACACCCACACATCAATATATATATATGTTTACAACAACACCCACACATAAATATATATGTTTACTACAACACCCACACATAAATATATATATATATATATATATATATATATATATATATGTTTACAACAACACCCACACATAAATATATATATATATGTTTACAACACCCACACATAAATATATATCTATATGTTTACTACAACACCCACACATAAATATATATCTATATGTTTACTACAACACCCACACATAAATATATATCTATATGTTTACTACAACACCCACACATAAATATATATCTATATGTTTACTACAACACCCACACATAAATATATATCTATATGTTTACAACACCCACACATAAATATATATCTATATGTTTACTACAACACCCACACATAAATATATATCTATATGTTTACTACAACACCCACACATAAATATATATCTATATGTTTACTACAACACCCACACATAAATATATATCTATATGTTTACTACAACACCCACACATAAATATATATCTATATGTTTACTACAACACCCACACATAAATATATATCTATATGTTTACTACAACACCCACACATAAATATATATATCTATATGTTTACTACAACACCCACACATAAATATATATATCTATATGTTTACTACAACACCCACACATAAATATATATATATATATATGTTTACTACAACACCCACACATAAATATATATATATATATATGTTTACTACAACACCCACACATAAATATATATATATATGTTTACTACAACACCCACACATAAATATATATATATATGTTTACTACAACACCCACACATAAATATATATATATATGTTTACTACAACACCCACACATAAATATATATATATATGTTTACTACAACACCCACACATAAATATATATATATATGTTTACTACAACACCCACACATAAATATATATCTATATGTTTACAACACCCACACATATATATATATCTATATGTTTACAACACCCACACATAAATATATATATATATGTTTACTACAACACCCACACATAAATATATATATATATGTTTACTACAACACCCACACATAAATATATATCTATATGTTTACAACACCCACACATAAATATATATCTATATGTTTACAACACCCACACATAAATATATATATATATATGTTTACTACAACACCCACACATAAATATATATCTATATGTTTACAACACCCACACATAAATATATATATATATGTTTACTACAACACCCACACATAAATATATATATATATGTTTACTACAACACCCACACATAAATATATATCTATATGTTTACAACACCCACACATATATATATATATCTATATGTTTACAACACCCACACATAAATATATATATATATGTTTACTACAACACCCACACATAAATATATATCTATATGTTTACTACAACACCCACACATAAATATATATCTATATGTTTACTACAACACCCATACATCAATATATATCTATATGTACAGTTTCCCCTAGATACAGATCTGGCATCAGTTTCCCCAAGGTACAGATCTAGGATCAGCTGACCCAAGATACAGATCTAGGGTCAGTTTCCTCTAGGTACAGATCTAGGATCAGTTTCCTCTAGGTACAGATCTAGGATCCGTTTCCTCTAGGTACAGATCTAGGATCAGTTTCCTCTAGGTACAGATCTAGGATCAGTTTCCTCTAGATACAGATCTAGGATCAGTTTCCTCTAGGTACAGATCTAGGATCCGTTTCCTCTAGGTACAGATCTAGGATCAGTTTCCTCTAGGTACAGATCTAGGATCAGTTTCCTCTAGATACAGATCTAGGATCAGTTTCCTCTAGATACAGATCTAGGATCAGTTTCCTCTAGATACAGATCTAGGATCAGTTTCCTCTAGATACAGATCTAGGATCAGTTTCCTCTAGATACAGATCTAGGATCAGTTTCCTCTAGATACAGATCTAGGATCAGTTTCCTCTAGATACAGATCTAGGATCAGTTTCCTCTAGGTACAGATCTAGGATCAGTTTCCTCTAGGTACAGATCTAGCATCAGTTTCCCCTAGATACAGATCTAGGATCAGCTGACCCAAGATACAGATCTAGGATCAGCTGACCCAAGATACAGATCTAGGATCAGTTTCCTCTAGGTACAGATCTAGGGTCAGTTTCCTCTAGGTACAGATCTAGGATCAGTTTCCCCTAGATACAGATCTAGGATCAGTTTCCCCTAGATACAGATCTAGGATCAGTTTCCCCTAGATACAGATCTAGGATCAGTTTCCCCTAGATACAGATCTAGGATCAGTTTCCCCTAGATACAGATCTAGGATCAGCTGACCCAAGATACGTTCTGTTTTCATGATTCTGTTATCATTATTACAAGCGTATTACATTCTAAATGGTCTTGTAACTAATACTTAGATCATGTTGAACAGAAACTACATTCTAAATGGTCTTGTAACTAATACTTAGATCATGTTGAACAGAAACTACATTCTAAATGGTCTTGTAACTAATACTTAGATCATGTTGAACAACAGAAACTACATTCTAAATGGTCTTGTAACTAATACTTAGATCATGTTGAACAGAAACTACATTCTAAATGGTCTTGTAACTAATACTTAGATCATGTTGAACAACAGAAACTACATTCTAAATGGTCTTGTAACTAATACTTAGATCATGTTGAACAACAGAAACTACATGCCGGGAACCTTCAATAAATCAGAAGAGGAGAGGAATCATCCAACCAGGATTTCTGGAAAACCAGGAAATGTATTGAAAGGAGAAATGCTGTGATTGGCTACAAGAGGATAGGGAAGAGGAGGAGAGGAAGGAGATAGAGTTTCTCCCCCTCTCCTCTCTTCTCTCCCTCTCCTCCCCCATCTCCCCCCTCTCCTCCCCCTCTCCCTCTCCCTCTCCTCCCCCTACCTCTCCTCCCCCTCTCTCCCCTCCCCTCTCTCCCCTCCCCTCTCTCCCCTCCCCTCTCCCCCTCTCTTCTCCCCCCCCTCTCTCCCTCCTCCCCTCCTCCCCGGTGCCCTCCTCCCCCTCTCTCCCCTCCCATCTCCCTCCTCCCCCTCTCTCCCCTCCCCTCCCTCTCTCTCTTCCCTCTCTCCTCCCCCTCTCCCCTCTAAAGGAGGCCTTCAGGTTTGCCAGACCCGTGGATCTTGAGGTATATCTTGGAGTCCTGGTCTCTGTCCTGTATCTGGCGGTGCAGCGTGCGTCTGAAACACACCAGGTACAGAGGCAGCAGGAAGCCCAGCATACTGACCCCCAACAGGCCTACATTCACCCAGAGTGGGTCTCCCTTCAGAGGGCCCATCATGGCCATGAAGAGCGGCTGCTGGAACAGAGCAAACAGAGCAGACACCAGAGACTGCATCCCCGTCAGACTGCCAAACTGAGACGACGGGTACCTAGAGAGATACAGAAAACAAACACACACACACACACACACACACACACACACACACACTGTGACATTATAGAAGTACTCACACATCAATATACACACACACCCTGTGTGACATTATAGAATAGTACTAGAGACCTCCGCTAGCAGAGTGGATTATAGAAGTACTCACACAGCAGCATAGAGACATGGATTATAGAAGTACTCACACAGCAGCATAGAGACCTCAATTATACACAGCACCTCTGCAGAGTGGATTATAGAAGTACTCACACAGCAGCATGTGACATTATAGAAGTACTCACACAGCAGCATAGAGACCTCCGGTAGCAGAGTGGATTATAGAAGTACTCACACAGCAGCATAGAGACCTCTGCTAGCAGAGTGGATTATAGAAGTACTCCACAGCAGCATAGAGACAGCAGAGTGGATTATAGAAGTACTCACACAGCAGCATAGAGACCTCTGCTAGCAGAGTGGATTATAGAAGTACTCACACAGCAGCATAGAGACCTCCGGTAGCAGAGTGGATTATAGAAGTACTCACACAGCAGCATAGAGACCTCCGGTAGCAGAGTGGATTATAGACTCACACAGTACTCACACAGCAGCATAGAGACCTCCACAGCAGCATAGCAGAGTGGATTATAGAAGTACTCACACAGCAGCATAGAGACCTCCGACCCCACAGCAGCATAGAGACAGAGTGGATTATAGAAGTACTCACACAGCAGCATAGAGACCTCCGGTAGCAGAGTGGATTATAGACTCACACAGGCATAGAGACCTACTCACACAGCAGCATAGAGACCTCCGCTAGCAGAGTGGATTATAGAAGTACTCACACAGCAGCATAGAGACCTCCGGTAGCAGAGTGGATTATAAGAGTACTCACGCAGCAGCATAGAGACCTCCGGTAGCAGAGTGGATTATAGAAGTACTCACACAGCAGCATAGAGACCTCCGGTAGCAGAGTGGATTATAGAAGTACTCACACAGCAGCATAGAGACCTCCGCTAGCAGAGTGGATTATAGAAGTACTCACACAGCAGCATAGAGACCTCCGGTAGCAGAGTGGATTATAGAAGTACTCACACAGCAGCATAGAGACCTCCGGTAGCAGAGTGGATTATAGAAGTACTCACACAGCAGCATAGAGACCTCCGGTAGCAGAGTGGATGAACCCTCTCACAACAGTGTGGAGGACAAATGACAAGATCTGAGGAGAGAAGGAATAAATCAGACGACAGTCAGTCTGGTACCCAAAATGGATACAGTACTTCCGGCGCCGACAGAGATGGCCGCCTCGCTTCGCGTTCCTAGGAAACTATGCAGTTTTTTGTTTTTTTACGTGTTATTTCTTACATTAGTACCCCAGGTCATCTTAGGTTTCATTACATACAGTCGAGAAGAACTACTGAATATAAGATCAGCGTCAACTCACCATCAGTACGACCAAGAGAGTGGATTATAGAAGTACTATGTTTTCCTCACACAGCAGCATAGCGACGCGGCATCCTGTGTTCTGCCTTACAAACAGGTCAACGGAATGGATCCATGCAGCGACCCCCAAAAAAACGACTTTGTAAAAGAGGAAACGTGGAGCGGTCTTCTGGTCAGACTCAGGACACGGGCACATCGCGCACCACTCCCTAGCATTCTTCTTGCCAATGTCCAGTCTCTTGACAACAAGGTTGATGAAATCCGAGCAAGGGTAGCATTCCAGAGGGACATCAGAGACTGTAACGTCCTCTGCTTCACGGAAACATGGCTCACTGGGAAGACGCTATCTGGGGCGGTGCAGCCAACGGGTTTCTCCACGCATCGCGCCGACAGAAACAAACATCTTTCTGGTAAGAAGAGTGGCGGGGGCGTATGCCTCATGACTAACGAGACATGGTGTGATGAAAGAAACATACAGGAACTCAAATCCTTCTGTTCACCTAATTTAGAATTCCTCACAATCAAATCCAGACCACATTATCTACCAAGAGAATTCTCTTCGATTATAATCACAGCCGTATATATCCCCCCCCAAGCAGACACATCGATGGCTCTGAACAAACTTTATTTAACTCTTTGCAAACTGGAAACCATTTATCCAGAGGCTGCATTCATTGTAGCTGGGGATTTTAACAAAGCTAATCTGAAAACAAGACTCCCTAAATTTTATCAGCATATCGATTGCGCAACCAGGGGTGGTAAAACCTTGGATCATTGTTACTCTAACTTCCGCGACGCATATAAGGCCCTGCCCCGCCCCCCTTTTGGAAAAGCTTACCACGACTCCATTTTGCTGATCCCTGCCTACAGACAGAAACTTAAACAAGAGGCTCCCACGCTGAGGTCTGTCCAGCGCTGGTCAGACCAAGCTGACTCCACACTCCAAGACTGCTTCCATCACGTGGACTGGGACATGTTTCGTATTGCGTCAGATAAAAATATTGACGAATACGCTGATTCGGTGTGCGAGTTCATTAGAACGTGCGTCGAAGATGTCGTTCTCATAGCAACGATAAAAACATTCCCAAACCAGAAACCGTGGATTGATGGCAGCAGTCGCGTGAAACTGAAAGCGCGAACCACTGCTTTTAATCAGGGCAAGGTGTCTGGTAACATGACCGAATATAAACAATGCAGCTATTCCCTCCGCAAGGCTATTAAACAAGCTAAGCGTCAGTACAGAGACAAAGTAGAATCTGAATTCAACGGCTCAGACACAAGAGGCATGTGGCAGGGTCTACAGTCAATCACGGACTACAAAAAGAAACCCAGCCCAGTCACGGACCAGGATGTCTTGCTCCCAGGCAGACTAAATAACTTTTTTGCCCGCTTTGAGGACAATACAGTGCCACTGACACGGCCTGCAACGAAAACATGCGGTCTCTCCTTCACTGCAGCCGAGGTGAGTAAGACATTTAAACGTGTTAACCCTCGCAAGGCTGCAGGCCCAGACGGCATCCCCAGCCGCGCCCTCAGAGCATGCGCAGACCAGCTGGCCGGTGTGTTTACGGACATATTCAATCAATCCCTATACCAGTCTGCTGTTCCCACATGCTTCAAGAGGGCCACCATTGTTCCTGTTCCCAAGAAAGCTAAGGTAACTGAGCTAAACGACTACCGCCCCGTAGCACTCATTTCCGTCATCATGAAGTGCTTTGAGAGACTAGTCAAGGACCATATCACCTCCACCCTACCTGACACCCTAGACCCACTCCAATTTGCTTACCGCCCAAATAGGTCCACAGACGACGCAATCTCAACCACACTGCACACTGCCCTAACCCACCTGGACAAGAGGAATACCTACGTGAGAATGCTGTTCATCGACTACAGCTCGGCATTCAACACCATAGTACCCTCCAAGCTCGTCATCAAGCTCGAGACTCTGGGTCTCGACCCCGCCCTGTGCAACTGGGTAATGGACTTCCTGACGGGCCGCCCCCAGGTGGTGAGGGTAGGCAACAACATCTCCCCGCTGATCCTCAACACGGGGGCCCCACAAGGGTGCGTTCTGAGCCCTCTCCTGTACTCCCTGTTCACCCACGACCGCGTGGCCACGCACGCCTCCAACTCAATCATCAAGTTTGCGGACGACACAACAGTGGTAGGCTTGATTACCAACAACGACGAGACGGTCTACAGGGAGGAGGTGAGGGCCCTCGGAGTGTGGTGTCAGGAAAATAACCTCACACTCAACGTCAACAAAACTAAGGAGATGATTGTGGACTTCAGGAAACAGCAGAGGGAACACCCCTCTATCCACATCGATGGAACAGTAGTGGAGAGGGTAGCAAGTTTTAAGTTCCTCGGCATACACATCACAGACAAACTGAATTGGTCCACTCACACTGACAGCGTCGTGAAGAAGGCGCAGCAGCGCCTCTTCAACCTCAGGAGGCTGAAGAAATTCGGCTTGTTACCAAAAGCACTCACAAACTTCTACAGATGCACAATCGAGAGCATCCTGGCAGGCTGTATCACCGCCTGGTACGGCAACTGCTCCGCCCTCAACCGTAAGGCTCTCCAGAGGGTAGTGAGGTCTGCACAACGCATCACCGGGGGCAAACTACCTGCCCTCCAGGACACCTACACCACCCGATGTTACAGGAAGGCCATAAAGATCATCAAGGACATCAACCACCCGAGCCACTGCCTGTTCACCCCGCTATCATCCAGAAGGCGAGGTCAGTACAGGTGCATCAAAACTGGGACCGAGAGACTGAAAAACAGCTTCTATCTCAAGGCTATCAGACTGTTAAACAGCCACCACTAACATTGAGTGGCTGCTGCCAACACACTGTCATTGACACTGACCCAACTCCAGCCACTTTAATAATGGGAATTGATGGGAAATGATGTAAATATATCACTAGCCACTTTAAACAATGCTACCTTATATAATGTTACTTACCCTACATTATTCATCTCATATGCATACGTATATACTGTACTCTACATCATCGACTGCATCCTTATGTAACACATGTATCACTAGCCACTTTAACTATGCCACTTTGTTTACTTTGTCTACATACTCATCTCATATGTATATACTGTACTCGATACCATCTACTGTATGCTGCCCTGTACCATCACTCATTCATATATCCTTATGTACATATTCCTTATCCCCTTACACTGTGTAGAAGACAGTAGTTTTGGAATTGTTAGTTAGATTACTTGTTGGTTATCACTGCATTGTCGGAACTAGAAGCACAAGCATTTCGCTACACTCGCATTAACATCTGCTAACCATGTGTATGTGACAAATAAAATTGGATTTGATTTGGGGTGTCCAGGGAGTAGGGGCTAGGGTGTAGGGGCTAGGGTGTAGGGGCTAGGGGGTGTAGGGGGGTGTAGGGTGGGAGAAGCTAGGGTGTAGGGGCTAGGGCTAGGGTGTAGGGGCTAGGGTGTAGGGGCTAGGGTGGGGGCTGGGTGTAGGGGCTAGGGTGTAGGGGCTAGGGTGTAGGGGCTAGGGTGTGGGGCTAGGGGGGGACTGTAGGGGCTAGGGGTGTAGGGGCTGTAGGGGCTAGGGTGTAGGGGCTAGGGTGTAGGGGCTAGGGTGTAGGGGCTAGGGTGTAGGGGCTGTAGGGGCTGTGTAGGGGCTAGGGTGTAGGGGCTAGGGTGTGGGGCTAGGGGGGGCTAGGGTGTAGGGGCTGGGGTGTAGGGGCTAGGGGTGTAGGGGCTAGCTAGGGTGTAGGGGCTAGGGTGGGGGCTAGGGTGTAGGGGCTAGGGTGTAGGGGCTAGGGTGTAGGGGCTGGGGTGTAGGGGCTAGGGTGTAGGGGCTAGGGTGGGGCTAGGGTGTAGGGGCTGGGGTGTAGGGGCTAGGGTGTAGGGGCTAGGGTGTGGGGCTAGGGGCTAGGGTGTAGGGGCTAGGGTGTAGGGGCTGGGTGTAGGGGCTAGGGTGTAGGGGCTAGGGTAGGGGCTGGGTGTAGGGGCTAGGGTGTAGGGGCTAGGGGCTAGGGTGTAGGGGCTAGGGTGTAGGGGCTAGGGTGTAGGGGCTAGGGTGTAGGGGCTAGGGTGTAGGGGCTAGGGTGTAGGGGCTAAGGTGTAGGGGCTAAGGTGTAGGGGCTAGGGTATAGGGGCTAGGGTATAGGGGCTAGGGTATAGGGACTAGGATGTAGGACAGGGCTCTCCCACCCTGTTCCTGGAGAGCTACCCTCCTGTCAGTGGAGGCTGCTGAGGGGAGGACGGCTCATAATAATGGCTGGAAAGGAGCGAATGGAATGGCATCAAACACATGGAAACCATAGAAACCATCATGTATTTGACACCCATCCACTTATTCTGCTCCAGCCAATACCGCTAAGCCCGTCCTCCCCAATTAAGGAGTCACCAACCTCCTGTGCCTCCTGTAGGTTTTCACTCCAACCCTAGATGTAACTAACCTTCAGCTTATCAACCAGTTAGTTATTATAATCAGGTATGCTAGGGTTGGAATGAAAACCTACAGGAGGATATCTCTCCAGGAACAGGGTTGGAGTTAAAACCTACAGGAGGGTCTCTCTCCAGGAACAGGGTTGGAATGAAAACCTACAGGAGGATATCTCTCCAGGAACAGGGTTGGAATAAAACCTACAGGAGGATATCTCTCCAGGAACAGGGTTGGAGTTAAAACATACAGGAGGGTCTCTCTCCAGGAACAGGGTTGGAATTAAAACCTACAGGAGGGTCTCTCTCCAGGAACAGGGTTGGAGTTAAAACCTACAGGAGAGTAGATCTCCAGGAACAGGGTTGGAGAGCCCTGGGATGTATTGTCTTGAAGCTGATACTGCCCACTACAGGGAGAACAGGCCATGTCTAGCTGTAGTTCCACTGTAAAGCTTATAGGAGGAGACAGAGCACTGCTCTCTTCTCATTCCCATATCAGCTGTCACTGACACTGGTCCTGGAAAACTGCTGCTCATTGGCCAAAAGGTGGTGAGGAGGCGGGGCGTAGTTTGAGTGACAGTTGGACGGAGCACTCACCTGCAGAGGGAGGTTGGGCACCAGACAGGTGATGCCAAATCCCACCAATAGGACGTTGGTCAGGATGAATGCTCGCATGGCATTGGTCACCTTCTGGATCTGTCTGTCTTTGCGCTTGGGCTGATCCCTGGGGGGAGAGGGAGGGGATATGAGAGGGGACATAAGAGTGGATGTGGAAGGGGATGAGAGGGGAAACTAGAGGAAGTCAGAACCTATTCCCAACATTTAGCAGATCTCTTATCCAGAACAACTTCCATTAGCGCCTTCATCTTCAGATAGCTAGGTGGACCAGTCATAGTCAGGACATTCATCTCCAGATAGCTAGGTGGACCAGTCATAGTCAGGACATTCATCTTCAGATAGCTAGGTGGACCAGTCATAGTCAGGACATTCATCTCCAGATAGCTAGGTGGACCAGTCATAGTCAGGACATTCATCTCCAGATAGCTAGGTGGACCAGTCATAGTCAGGACATTCATCTCCAGATAGCTAGGTGGACCAGTCATAGTCAGTACATTCATCTCCAGATAGCTAGGTGGACCAGTCATAGTCAGTACATTCATCTCCAGATAGCTAGGTGGACCAGTCATAGTCAGTACATTCATCTCCAGATAGCTAGGTGGACCAGTCATAGTCAGGACATTCATCTCCAGATAGCTAGGTGGACCAGTCATAGTCAGTACATTCATCTCCAGATAGCTAGGTGGACCAGTCATAGTCAGTACATTCATCTCCAGATAGCTAGGTGGACCAGTCATAGTCAGTACATTCATCTCCAGATAGCTAGGTGGACCAGTCATAGTCAGGACATTCATCTCCAGATAGCTAGGTGGACCAGTCATAGTCAGTACATTCATCTCCAGATAGCTAGGTGGACCAGTCATAGTCAGGACATTCATCTACAGATAGCTAGGTGGACCAGTCATAGTCAGTACATTCATCTCCAGATAGCTAGGTGGACCAGTCATAGTCAGTACATTCATCTACAGATAGCTAGGTGGACCAGTTATAGTCAGGACATCTTCAGATAGCTAGGTGGACCAGTCATAGTCAGGACATTCATCTTCAGATAGCTAGGTGGGACAACTACATAACACAGTCATAGTCAGTACATTTTTCTTAAACAAAGTAGTTATCAGCAAAGTCTGCAAATCAACCCTTAACCCCGAAGCACATAACCCCTAGGAACAAACCCCTAGCCTCTAGGAACTAACCCCTAGGAACAAACCCCTAGCCCCTAGGAACTAACCCCTAGCCTCTAGGAACTAACCCCTAGCCTCTAGGAACTAACCCCTAGCCTCTAGGAACTAACCCCTAGCCTCTAGGAACTAACCCCTAGCCCCTAGGAACTAACCCCTAGCCCCTAGGAACTAACCCCTAGCCTCTAGGAACTAACCCCTAGCCTCTAGGAACTAACCCCTAGCCCCTAGGAACTAACCCCTAGCCTCTAGGAACTAACCCCTAGCCTCTAGGAACTATCCTCTAGGAACTAACCCCTAGCCTCTAGGAACTAACCCCTAGCCTCTAGGAACTAACCCCTAGCCTCTAGGAACTAACCCCTAGCCTCTAGGAACTAACCCCTAGCCTCTAGGAACTAACCCCTAGCCTCTAGGAACTATCCCCTAGGAACTAACCACTAGCCTCTAGGAACTATCCTCTAGGAACTAACCCCTAGCCTCTAGGAACTATCCTCTAGGAACTAACCCCTAGCCTCTCCCTAGCCTCTAGGAACTAACCCCTAGCCTCTAGGAACTAACCCCTAGCCCCCTAGCCTCTAGGAACTAACCCTAGCCTCTAGGAACTAACCCCTAGCCTCTAGCCTCTAGGAACTAACCCCTAGCCTCTAGCAACTAACCCCTAGCCTCTAGCAACTAACCCCTAGCCTCTAGCAACTAACCCCTAGCCTCTAGCAACTAACCCCTAGCCTCTAGCAACTAACCCCTAGCCTCTAGCAACTAACCCCTAGCCTCTAGCAACTAACCCCTAGCAACCTAGCCCCTAGCAACTAACCCCTAGCCTCTAGCAACTAACCCCTAGCCTCTAGCAACTAACCCCTAGCCTCTAGCAACTAACCCCTAGCCACTAACCCCAGCCTCTAGCCCCCCCTAGCCCCTAGGAACTAACCCCTCTAGGAACTAACCCCTAGCCTCTAGGAACTAACCCCTAGCCTCTAGCAACTAACCCCTAGCCTCTAGGAACTAACCTCTAGGAACTAACCCCTAGCCCCTAGGAACTAACCACTAGGAACTAACCCCTAGCCTCTAGGAACTAACCCCTAGGAACTAACCCCTAGCCTCTAGGAACTAACCCCTAGCCTCTAGGAACTAACCCCTAGGAACTAACCCTAGCCTCTAGGAACTAACCCCTAGGAACTAACCCCTAGCCCCTAGGAACTAACCCCTCTAGGAACTAACCCCTAGCCTCTAGGAACTAACCCCTAGCCTCTAGGAACTAACCCCTAGCCCCTAGGAACTAACCCCTAGCCCCTAGGAACTAACCCCAGCCTCTAGGAACTAACCCCTAGCCTCTAGGAACTAACCCCTAGCCTCTAGGAACTAACCCCTAGCCCCTAGGAACTAACCCCTAGCCTCTAGGAACTAACCCCTAGCCTCTAGGAACTAACCCCTAGCCTCTAGGAACTAACCCCTAGCCTCTAGGAACTAACCCCTAGCCTCTAGGAACTAACCCCTAGCCTCTAGGAACTAACCCCTAGCCTCTAGGAACTAACCACTAGGAACTAACCCCTAGCCTCTAGAACTAACCCCTAGGAACTAACCCCTAGCCCCTAGGAACTAACCACTAGGAACTAACCCCTAGCCCCTAGGAACTAACCCCTAGGAACTAACCCCTAGCAACTAACCCCTAGGAACTAACCCCTAGCCCCTAGGAACTAACCCCTAGCCCCTAGGAACTAACCCCTAGCCTCCAGGAACTAACCCCTAGCCTCCAGGAACTAACCCCTAGCCTCCAGGAACTAACCCCTAGGAACTAACCCTCTAGCCCCCCTAGCCTAGGAACTAACCCCTAGCCCCTAGGAACTAACCCCTAGCCTCTAGGAACTAACCCCTAGCCTCTAGGAACTAACCCCTAGCCTCTAGGAACTAACCCCTAGGAACTAACCCCTAGCCTCTAGGAACTAACCACTAGAACCCCCTAGAACTAACCCTAGCCCCTAGCCCCTAGAACTAACCCCTAGCTAGGAACTAACCCCTAGCCTCTAGGAACTAACCCCTAGCCTCTAGAACTAACCCCTAGCCTCTAGGAACTAACCCCTAGGCACTAACCCCTAGCCTCTAATGAACAACTAGGAACTCCCCAGCCTCTAGGAACCCTGACCCCTAGCCTCTAGGAACTAACCCCTAGGAACGAACCCCTAGCCCCTAGAACGAACCCCTAGGAACTAACCCCCTCTCTAGGAACGAACCCCTAGGAACTAACCAAGCCTCTAGGAGCAACCCCTAACCCCTAGCCCCTAGGAACAAACTCCACTAACCCCTAGCCCCTAGGAACTATCCTCTAGGAACTAGCCCCTAGGAACTAGCCCCTAGCCCCTAGGAACTAACCCCTAGGAACTAACCCCTAATGCCAAGGAACTAACCCCTAACCCCTAGCCCCTAGGAACTAACCCATAACCATAGAAGGTAAGGGCTACTTGCTAGTGACTTGACTTGGCAAGGGTGTAGAGGCTTGAGTAGAGGGGCCAGGAGTTATGGTTTATTTGCTAGGGGCTAGCCGTAGGGAGGTAGGGGCTCGGGGCTATGGACTAGTGTGTAGGGGTGTAGGGTATAGATGACATAGTGTCTTACTTGCTGGCTGGTCCCTTCTCCTCCTCTCCATCTTCACAGTCCTTCAACTTCCAGTCCATAATCTGACCAATCACAGGAGTCGTCATCAGACACAGTAGCTGCAGCATGCCGAAGATAGAGGAGTACAGACTGACTGTATAGGGAGGAGGGGAGGGGGGAGGATGGAGGGGGAGAGGGGTGAAGGAGGGGGGTGAAGGAGTGAAGGAGGGGTAGAGAGGGAGGAGGGGGAGGGAAGGATGGAGCAGGGGAGATGGGAGGGATGGAGGAGGAGAGATGGGAGGTGTGGAGGAGGGAGGGAGGGAAGGGAGAAAATGAGGGAGGAGGGGGAAGGAGGGAGGAGGGAAGGGGGGAGGAGGAGGGAGGGAGGGAGGGAGGGAGGGAGGGGAGGGAGGGAGGGAGGGGGAAGGTGTGGAGGAGGAGGGAAGGTGGGAGGAGGGAGGGAGGAGGGAGGGAGGAAGGGAGGGAAGGGAGAAGGAAGGAGGAGGGAGGAGGGAAGGTGTGGAGGAGGAGGGAAGGTGTGGAGGAGGGAGGGGAGGAGGGAAGGGGTGGAGGAGGGAGGGAAGGGGTGGAGGAGAAGGGAAGGGGTGAGGTGGAGGAGGAGGGAAGGTGTGGGGAGTACAGAAGAATAAGCAGAGAGAGTTATTAGACAGTGTAATAAGTAACTTGTCCATGTTAATAATACACAGCGGTTGTTTAATGGGTTAGCTTAGAGCAGGGACAGCCCAAGGACTGGACTGGGTTAGCTCAGAGCAGGGACAGTCCAATGACTGGACTGGGTTAGCTCAGAGCAGGGACAGTCCAATGACTGGACTGGGTTAGCTCAGGGCAGGGACAGTCCAAGGACTGGACTGGGTTAGCTCAGAGCAGGGAGGAAGGACTGGACTGGGTTAGCTCAGGGCAGGGACAGTCCAAGGACTGGACTGGGTTAGTTCAGGGACAGCCCAAGGACTGGACTGGGTTAGCTCAGAGCAGGGACAGTCCAAGGACTGGACTGGGTTAGCTCAGGGCAGGGACAGTCCAAGGACTGGACTGGGTTAGCTCAGAGCAGGGACAGTCCAAGGACTGGACTGGGTTAGCTCAGGGCAGGGACAGTCCAAGGACTGGACTGGGTTAGCTCAGAGCAGGGACAGCCCAAGGACTGGACTGGGTTAGCTCAGAGCAGGGACAGTCCAAGGACTGGACTGGGTTAGCTCAGAGCAGGGACAGTCCAAGGACTGGACTGGGTTAGCTCAGAGCAGGGACAGTCCAAGGACTGGACTGGGTTAGCTCAGGGACAGTCCAAGGACTGGACTGGGTTAGCTCAGGGACAGTCCAAGGACTGGACTGGGTTAGCTCAGAGCAGGGACAGTCCAAGGACTGGACTGGGTTAGCTCAGAGCAGGGACAGCCCAAGGACTGGACTGGGTTAGCTCAGAGCAGGGACAGTCCAAGGACTGGACTGGGTTAGCTCAGAGCAGGGACAGTCCAAGGACTGGACTGGGTTAGCTCAGGGACAGTCCAAGGACTGGACTGGGTTAGCTCAGAGCAGGGACAGCCCAAGGACTGGACTGGGTTAGCTCAGTCTCTACTACCCAGACAGTAACTAGGGTTAAATGTTCAGTCTCTACTAAGAGAGAGAA
>NW_026287330.1:0-2901 GCF_023373465.1 Oncorhynchus keta | reverse complement strand
CGATAGGTCTAGAAGGATGAGCAGAGGAGAAGAGAGTTAGCTTTAGCAGTGCGGAGCGCCTCCGTGATACAGAGAAGAGCAGTCTCAGTTGGAAGGTCATTCTGAGAGAGATATAAGCAGGAGAGCTGGCCAAGACGGCACGTTCAAGAGTTTTGGAGAGAAAAGAAGAAGGGATACTGGTCTGTAGTTGTTGACATCGGAGGATCGAGTGTAGGTTTTTTCAGAAGGGTGCAACTCTCGCTCTCTTGAAACGGAAGGACGTAGCCAGCGGTCAGGATGAGTTGATGGCGAGGTGAGGTAAGGGAGAAGGTCTCCGGAAATGGTCTGGAGAAGAGAGGAGGATAGGGTCAAGCGGGCAGGTTGTTGGGCGGCCCGGCCGTCACAAAACGCGAATTTCATCTGGAGAGAGAGGGAGAAAGGTCAGAGCACAGGGTAGGGCAGTGTGAGCAGAACCAGCGGTGTCGTTTGACTTAGCAAACGAGGATCGGATGTCGTCGACCTTCTTTTCAAAATGGTTGACGAAGTCATCTGCAGAGGGAGGAGGAGGGAGAGGAGGATTCAGGAGGGAGGAGAAGGTGGCAAAGAGCTTCCTAGGGTTAGAGGCAGATGCTTGGAATTTAGAATGGTAGAAAGTGGCTTTAGCAGCAGAGACAGAGGAGGAAAATGTAGAGGAGGGAGTGAAAGGATGCCAGGTCCGCAGGAGGCGAGTTTTCCTCCATTTCCGCTCGGCTGCCCGGAGCCCTGTTCTGTGAGCTCGCAATGAGTCGTCGAGCCACGGAGGCGGGAGGGAGGACCGAGCCCGGCCTGGAGGATAGGGGACATAGAGAGTCAAGGATGCAGAAAGGGAGGAGAGGAGGGTTGAGGAGGCAGAATCAGGAGATAGGTTGGAGAAAGGTTTGAGCAGAGGGAAGAGATGATAGGATGGAAGAGGAGAAGTAGCGGGGGAGAAGCGAAAAGGTTGGGACGGCGCGATACCATCCGAGTAGGGGCAGTGTGGGAAGTGTTGGATGAGAGCGAGAGGGAAAAAGGATACAAGGTAGTGGTCGGAGACTTGGAGGGAGTTACAATGAGGTTAGTGGAAGAACAGCATCTAGTAAAGATGAGGTCAAGCGTATTGCCTGCCTTGTGAGTAGGGGGAAGGTGAGAGGGTGAGGTCAAAGAGGAGAGGAGTGGAAAGAAGGAGGCAGAGAGGAATGAGTCAAAGGTAGACGTGGGGAGGTTAAAGTCGCCCAGAACTGTGAGAGGTGAGCCGTCCTCAGGAAAGGAGCTTATCAAGGCATCAAGCTCATTGATGAACTCTCCGAGGGAACCTGGAGGGCGATAAATGATAAGGATGTTAAGCTTGAAAGGGCTGGTAACTGTGACAGCATGGAATTCAAAGGAGGCGATAGACAGATGGGTAAGGAGAAAGAGAGAATGACCACTTGGGAGAGATGAGGATCCCGTGCCACCACCCCGCTGACCAGAAGCTCTCGGGGTGTGCGAGAGGCACGTGGGCGGACGAGGAGAGAGCAGTAGGAGTAGCAGTGTTATCTGTGGTGATCCATGTTTCCGTCAGTGCAAGAAGTCGAGGACTGGAGGAGGCATAGGCTGAGATGAACTCTGCCTTGTTGGCATGCAGATCGGCAGTTCCAGAAGGCTACCGGAGACCTGGAACTCCCGTGGGTCGTGCGCGCTGGGACCACCAGATTAGGGTGGCGCGGCCCGCGGTGTGGAGCGTTTGTATGGTCTGTGCAGAGAGGAGAGAACAGGGATAGACAGACACATAGTTGACAGGCTACAGAAAAGGCTACGCTAATGCAAGGAGGGTGGAATGACAAGTGGACTACACGTCTCGAATGTTCAGAAAGTTAAGCTTACGTAGCAAGAATCTTATTGACTAAAATGATTAAAATGATACAGTACTGCTGAAGTAGGCTAGCTGGCAGTGGCTGCGTTGTTGACTTTGTACTAGCTGGCAGTAGCTGCTTATTGACACTACACTAATCAAGTCGTTCCGTTGAGTGTAATAGTTTCTACAGTGCTGCTATTCGGGGCTAGCTGGCTAGCTAGCAGTGTTGATTACGTTACGTTGCGTTAAAAGAACGACAATAGCTGGCTAACTAACCTAGAAAATCGCTCTAGACTACACAATTATCTTTGATACAAAGACGGCTATGTAGCTAGCTATGTAGCTAGCTACGATCAAACAAATCAAACAGTTGTGCTGTAATGAAATGAAATGAAAATGTGATACACCTGTGGAGCGAGCGGAATCGACCCAGGATTTGAGTGCAGAAGTTCTATTCGGTAGGGCGTTAGCTGGCTGTTGGCTAGCTAGCAGTGTCTCCTACGTTAAGGACGACAAATAGCTGGCTAGCTAACCTCGGTAAATTAAGATAATCACTCTAAGACTACACACAGCTAACACTACACCCTAATCAAAGTTGTTCAGTTGAGTGTAATAGTTTCTGCAGTGCTGCTCGGTCGGCGGTGGGCGTTTGCTAGCTGGCTAGCTGCTGGGCGAGATAGCGGTGTAGACTACGTTGAGGGCGATGAAATACGATAATTACGCAATTATCTTTGATACAAAGACGACTATGTCTTTGCTAGCTAGGAAGAAATTGCTAGGATTGAACAAATCAAGCCGTTGTACTATAATGAAATGTAATGAAATGTAATGAAAAGTTATACTACCTGCGGACCGGGGGTCCGGATCGCGACCGCTCGCTCCAACCCGGAGAATACAATACTAGCGTTTAAGAGCAGTTGGAAGGCCATAGAAGGAGTGCAGCCATGGCGTTGAAGCTCGTTTGGAGGTCAGGTAGTACGGTAGTCCAATGACCGGGCCGAGGTATATAGAACGCTGAGGACAGCGTGAGGGTGTGTTTGGAGGGCCAGTTGGTCAGGACGGCACGTCTA
>NW_026287329.1:0-2331 GCF_023373465.1 Oncorhynchus keta | reverse complement strand
GAACTTCATTTCTCCATAAACTGCCGCCGTCATATTAGAGAATTTGGAAGTGCGTTCAACCGGCCTCAACCACAGAACAGATGTAACCATGCCAACCCACAGAACAGATGTAACCATGCCAACCCAGGACCGCCACACTCAGCTTCTTCACCTGTGGGATCATCAGAGTGGTGGGGGAGAATGTCTAATCAAGCCCGTGTGGGTAGAAACTGGTTGATTGGCTGCCCTCCCAGGCCCACCTATTACTGCACCCCTGCCAACTGATTGATTGGCTGCCCTCCCAGGCCCACCTATTACTGCACCCTCTGCCTTGGAGTGAAATCCATAGATGAAGACCGAATTCATTTCAATTGGCTGACTTTCCAAATACCAACTATAACAATGTATGCATTTATATTTTTTGTTCAGTATAAAGTGATTTCCTAGAACGCTTACAGCTATTCCATTTCCTAGGTTCTAATGTAGCGGCAAAGTTTTAACATGAATTCAATTATACTGCTTTCTTTGTTAGGGACCTTGCTAATCGTAACCCAATATTAACGACATCCAGTTCTCCCTCTCATACCGTGCATGTGGTCTAAGACAGACAGAGGTGATGCAAGGCTGGCCGTCCTATTGAGAGGTTGTACATTGTAAATCCCCAAGGGGGTTGTTCAGTACAGTGAATAAAACAGTTGAATTAAAATGACGTTATTCTTAACTTAAAATCTGTGTTCCCTTGTCAGGGAGGGACTGTAACCTGGGAAACAAAGCCTGTCTTTTAGTTACATTGTATATCGTTATGTCACTTACAGCCATCAATTATATGAGGGTCAAATGGAAAACTGCACAAATTCATGGCGGGATTAGAAAAATCCAATGAACACTGCAGTCACACAGGCTGGCTAGATGAAAGATAAGAACAATTAGCAAGAGAACTGATTAGTAAATAGACCAATTGGTGGGGGGGGGTCCAAAACAGACTGCCTGTGTAAACAGCCTAGTAGAAATGCCTTAATACAAACACAAGATCAGTCAAGATATATTGAACAAATGCCAGCAACACATTGATTAGTCTACATGGCTTTTATTGAGTCAGTGACTTTAGGCAGCCATGAGGATCCACTCCAGAACGGAGAGTTCAGGTTTGAGAAACAGTCCCTCTGGGATGTAGCTTGTGAGTAATGACAGCAGCCATTTTAGGATTCCACCTGCTTCTCCTGGTCAATGTCTGTAGGTGAGAAGAACGGCTTAAAAACGGACAGCAATAGAGAATTGGGAAATCGATGCTAATGTGACAAAGTTAACCACCAAAATTCAAGTTCACATACCCATCAGAGTGCCTTAATTCAAGGTCTAGTAGTTCTAGTTGCCATCAGGTTTCATAATAAAACCAGTGGCTACTAAGGCATTGTATTTACCCTCTTTGGTAGGTAGAGTGTTCTTCTCCTCAGTCTCAGTCTTCTTCAGTTTAGTCATGTCAAACTGAGCGATCTCACTCACATCTGGTTTGTCTGCCATTGTTGATTTGGGTTCTAATGAAACAGATTGGTGTTAAATAAACAGCCAGTATGATAAAGTTCCCAGACTTGATGTGGAGTATTACTATTAGGCAAATATTTTACTGAAGTTATTCACCTGCTGGCAGTCTAAAACATAAGCTATTGAAGCACAGGCCTACCTTAAACCTCCACAGGTACTGCACCATACAAAATGGTTTGTAAATAAGGAAGGAATGAACACCTTCATTTCCAGAATCTATTTATGAGAATGGAAAGGACCGCTGATTACTAGCAGGAGGGGCCTTCTAATGTTCTAAGTGGTGGCACCTGTTCATTCACCTGTTTAAAATCCAATTGGCATAATTGGATCGCTACTGTGGAACACCGAATGACGTGAATGTGAGACCAATCGCAGGAGGTTGGTGGAACCGTAATTGGAGAGGAGGGGCTCGTTGTAATGACTGGAACGGAATCAGTGGAATGGGATCAAATACATAAAACATGGTTCCAATGTGTTGGATGCCTTTCCATTTGCTCTGTTCCATCCATTATTATGAGCCGTCCTCCCCTCTGCAGCCTCCCGTGGAAGAAATGCAGGTCAGGGCATCATTGAGAGGAAGAAGGGCTGGGTAGGTGGGGGTGTCTCCCTGCTCCCTGTCGTACAAGATGTGGAACTATCTATATAGGATGACTATAGACAGTACAAGATGTGGAACTATCTATATAGGACGACTATAGACAGTACATGATGTGGAACTATCTATATAGGATGACTATAGACAGTACAGGATGGGGAACAGACTATAGACAGTACAGGATGGACTATAGACAGAACTATCTATATAGGATG
>NW_026287328.1:0-7548 GCF_023373465.1 Oncorhynchus keta | reverse complement strand
CACCACCACCATGGTAGCCCACACCACCACCACGGTAGCTCACACCACCACCACCATGGTAGCCCACAACACCACCACCATGGTAGCCCCACACCACCACCATGGTAGTCCACACCACCACCACCATGGTAGTCCACACCACCACCACCATGGTAGTCCACACCACCACCACCACCATGGTAGTCCACACCACCACCACCATGGTAGTCCACACCACCACCACCACCACCATGGTAGTCCACACCACCACCACCATGGTAGCCCACACCACCACCACCACCACCATGGTAGTCCACACCACCATCACCACCATGGTAGTCCACACCACCACCACCATGGTAGTCCACACCACCACCATGGTAGTCCACACCACCACCATGGTAGTCCACACCACCACCATGGTAGTCCACACCACCACCACCATGGTAGTCCACACCACCACCACCACCATGGTAGTCCACACCACCATCACCACCATGGTAGTCCACACCACCACCACCATGGTAGTCCACACCACCACCACCATGGTAGTCCACACCACCATCACCACCATGGTAGTCCACACCACCACCACCATGGTAGTCCACACCACCACCACCATGGTAGTCCACACCACCATCACCACCATGGTAGTCCACACCACCACCACCATGGTAGTCCACACCACCACCACCACCATGGTAGTCCACACCACCACCACCATGGTAGTCCACACCACCACCACCATGGTAGTCCACACCACCATCACCACCATGGTAGTCCACACCACCACCACCATGGTAGTCCACACCACCATCACCACCATGGTAGTCCACACCACCACCACCATGGTAGTCCACACCACTCACCACCATGGTAGTCCACACCACCATCACCACCATGGTAGTCCACACCACCACCACCATGGTAGTCCACACCACCACCACCACCATGGTAGTCCACACCACCACCACCATGGTAGTCCACACCACCACCATGGTAGTCCACACCACCACCACCATGGTAGTCCACACCACCACCATGGTAGTCCACACCACCACCACCACCATGATAGTCCACACAACCACCACCATGGTAGTCCACACCACCACCATGGTAGTCCACACCTCCACCATCATGGTAGCCCACACCACCACCATGGTAGTCCACACCACCACCACCATGGTAGTCCACACCACCACCATGGTAGTCCACACCACCACCACCACCATGATAGTCCACACAACCACCACCATGGTAGTCCACACACCACCACCATGGTAGTCCACACCACCACCACCATGGTAGCCCACACCACCACCATGGTAGTCCACACCACCACCACCACCATGGTAGTCCACACCACCACCACCATGGTAGTCCACACCACCACCATGGTAGTCCACCACCACCACCATGGTAGCCCACACCCACCACCACCATGGTAGCCCCACACCACCACCATGGTGGCCCACACCACCATGGTGATCCACTGTGCCATAGTGGTCGATCACACCACCACCGCCATGGTGGTCCACCACCACCACCATGGTAGTCCACACAACCACCACCATGGTGGCCCACCACCACCATGGTAGTCCACACCACCACCATGGTAGTCCACCCACCACCATGGTAGTCCACACCACCACCACCACCATGGTGGTCACACCACCACCACCATGGTGCCCACACCTGACCACCACCATGGTGGCCACACCACCATCACCACCATGGTGTCCACACCACCACCACCATGGTAGTCCACACCACCACCATGGTAGTCCTGCCCCCCACCATGGTGTCCACACCACCACCATGGTAGTCATCCACCGCCACCATGGTAGTCACCACCACCACCACCATGTTAGTCCACACCACCATCACCACCATGGTAGTCACCTCCGCCACCATGGTGTCCACACCACCACCACCATGGTTAGTCCACACCACCACCATGGTAGTCCACACCACCACCATGGTAGTCCACACCACCACCACCATGGTAGTCCACACCACCACCACCATGGTAGTCCCACCACCACCACCATGGTAGTCCACACCACCACCATGGTAGTCCCACACCACCACCATGGTAGTCCACACCACCACCACCATGGTAGTCCCACACCACCACCATGGTAGTCCACACACCACCACCATGGTAGTCCACACCACCACCACCATGGTAGTCCACACCACCACCACCATGGTAGCCCACACCACCACCACCATGGTAGCCCACACCACCACCACCATGGTAGTCCACACCACCACCACCATGGTAGTCCACACCACCACCACCATGGTAGCCCACACCACCACCACCATGGTAGCCCACACCACCACCACCACGGTAGCCCACCACCACCACCACCATGGTAGCCCACACCACCACCACCATGGTAGCCCACACCACCTCCACCAACATGGTAGCCCACACCACCACCACCACGGTAGCCCACACCACCACCACCACGGTAGCCCACACCCCCACCACCATGGTAGCCCACACCACCACCACCACGGTAGCCCACACCACCACCACCATGGTAGCCCACACCACCACCACCACCACGGTAGCCCACACCACCACCACCACGGTAGCCCACACCTCCACCACCATGGTAGCCCACACCACAACCACCACCACGGTAGCCCACACCACCACCACCACGGTAGCCCACACGACCACCACCATGGTAGCCCACACCACCATGGTAGCCCGCACCACCACCACTACCATGGTAGCCCACACCACCACCACTACCATGGTAGCCCACCCCACCACCACCACCACCACTCCCATGGTAGCCCACACCATCACCACCACCATGGTAGCCCACACCACCACCACCACCATGGTAGCCCACACCACCTCCACCAACATGGTAGCCCACACCACCAACACCATGGTAGCTCACACCACAACCACCACAACGTTATCCGCCGCCGCCGCCGTGATGATTGCCGCCGCCGCCGTAGGTTGACCCGCGCCGCCGCCATGCGTTATCCGCCGCCGCCGCCGTGGTTGTGCACGCCGCCGCCGCCGCCGCCAATGGGTGACCGCGCCGCCGCCGCCGCCGTGACGTTACGCCGCCGCCGCCGCCGCCGTGATTGACCCACGCCTGCTGGTTGACCGCCGCCACCGCCATAGTTATCGCCGCCATAAACGGTACGCCGCCGCCGCCGCCATCGTTGTTACGCCGCCGCCGCCATAAGCGTTACGCCGCCGCCGCCGCCACCGTGACCACGCCGCATGGTGGCCCACACCACCGCCACCACCGCCATACAGGCCCACACCACCACCACCGCCGCCGTGTTAGCCCCACCACCACCACCACTGCCATGATGACACCACCACCACCACCACCATCGTGCCCACACCACCACCACCAGCATGGTGCCACACCACCACCACCAGCATGGTAGCCCACACCACCACCATCTAAACTAAATACAGGCCTTTGTCAACCAGCCCCCATGTTTTAAAATAGTGTGTAGCAGTTTATCAGTTGCGGAGGTTTCATTCACAAATAAGATGCAACAGAAAACTAGACAAGGTAAGTCAGTTACCTGACAGTGTCTAAGTGATCATGTGATGACCAGTGTTTCCATAATACATTCCTCTTCAGGGCGTTTGCCTGTTAGGTTTTTCGGAAGAGAAACTTAACCAAAGAGAAACCCATCCATTGTAATGATGATGTAGATTGTCATGTGACTGAAACTCTTCAGTCCATGTCCACATGTATTTAAAAAAAAATGGTGTATATTTTATTAAAGTTTTACAGAATGTACATCAAAGTTTGACCAGACCACACCCACCACCATGGTAGCCCACACCACCACGGTAGTCCACACCACCACCACGGTAGCCACATCACCACCATGGTGAGCACCACACCACCACCATGGTAGCCCACACCACCACCACCATGGTAGGTCACACCACCATCACCACCATGGTAGTCCACATCACCACCATGGTAGTCACACCACCACCACCACCACCACCACCATGGTAGTCCACACCACCACCACCACCATGGTAGTCCACACCACCACCATGGTAGTCCACACCACACCACCACCACCATGGTAGTCCACCACCACCACCATGGTAGCCCACACCACCACCACCACCACCATGGTAGTCCACACCACCATCACCACCATGGTAGTCCACCACCACCACCATGGTAGTCCACACCACCATGGTAGTCCACACCACCACCATGGTAGTCCACACCACCACCATGGTAGTCCACACCACCACCACCATGGTAGTCCACACCACCATCCACACCACCACCACCACCATGGTAGTCCACACCACCATCACCACCATGGTAGTCACGCCACCACCATGGTAGTCCACACCACCACCACCATGGTAGTCACACCACCATCACCACCATGGTAGTCCACACCACCACCACCATGGTAGTCCACCACCACCACCATGGTAGTCCACACCACCATCACCACCATGGTAGTCCACACCACACCACCACCATGGTAGTCCACACCACCACCACCACCATCACCACCATGGTAGTCCACACCACCACCATGGTGAACCATGGTAGTCCACACCACCACCACCATGGTAGTCACACACCACCATGGTAGTCCACACCACCATCCGCCACCATGGTGGCAGTCACCACCACCATGGTGGTCACACCACCACCATGGTAGTCCACCACCACCACCACCCACCACCGATAGTCCACACCCACCACCATGGTAGTCCACCCACCACCATGGTAGTCCACACCTCCACCACCACCACCACCATGGTAGTCCACACCACCACACCACCTCATGGTAGTCCACACCACCACCATGGTGGATAGTCCACACCCACCACCACCACGGTAGTCCACACCACCACCACCACCATGGTGGGCCCACACCACCATGGTACCACACCACCACCATGGTGTCCACACCTCCACCATCATGGTGCCCACCACCACCATGGTAGCCCACACCACCACCACCATGGTGATCCACGGTCAGCCCCACCATGGTCGGATCCACGGTGGTCACCACCACCACCATGGTGGCCCACCACCACCATGGTGAGATCACACCACCACCACCATGGTGGTCTGCACCACCACCACCATGGTGATCACACCACCACCATGGTAGCCCACACCACCACCACCCACACCACCACCATGGTGTCCACACCACCACCACGGTAGTCCACACCACCACCATGGTGGTCCACACCACCACCACCATGGTAGTCCACACAACCACCACCATGGTAGCCCACCACCTCCACCACCCCACCACCACCACCACGGTAGCCCACCCACCACCACCACGGTAGCCCACCCCCCACCACCATGGTAGCCCACACCACCACCACCACGGTGGCCCACACCTCCACCACCATGGTAGCCCACACCACAACCACCACCACGGTAGCCCACACCACCACCACCACGGTAGCCCACCTCCACCACCATGGTAGCCCACACCACAACCACCACCACGGTATTACACCACCACCACCACGGTGGCCCACACGACCACCACCATGGTAGCCCACACCACCATGGTAGCCCGCACCACCACCACTACCATGGTGGCCCACACCACCACCACTACCATGGTAGCCCACACCACCACCACCACCACCTCCCATGGTAGCCCACCATCACCACCACCATGGTAGCCCACACCACCACCACCACCATGGTGGCCCACCCACCTCCACCAACATGTTAGCCCACACCACCAACACCATGGTGGCTCACACCACAACCACCACAACGTTAGCCACACGACCACCACCATGGTAGCCCACCACCACCACTACCATGGTGGCCACACCACCACCACTATGGTGTACCACCACCACCACCATGGCCCGCCTCACCACCACCACTGCCATGGTGGCCACACCACCACCACTACCATGGTAAGTACTGCCACCACCACTATGTGGTATTACACCACCACCACCACTACCATGGTGGCCACGCCACCACCACCACCATGGCAGCCCACTCCACCACCACCACTACCATGGTCGCCCACACCACCACCACTACCATGGTAGCCCACACCACCACCACCACCATGGCAGCCCACACCACCATCACCACCATGGCAGCCCACACCACCACCACCACCACCATCGTAGCCCACACCACCACCACCACCACCATGGTAGCCCACACCACCACCACTACCATGGTAGCCCACACCACCACCACTACCATGGTAGCCCACACCACCACCACCACCATGGCAGCCCACTCCACCACCACCACTACCATGGTAGCCCACACCACCACCACTACCATGGTAGCCCACACCACCACCACTACCATGGTAGCCCACACCACCACCACCACCATGGCAGCCCACTCCACCACCACCACCACCATCGTAGCCCACACCACCACCACCACCATGGCAGCCCACTCCACCACCACCACCATGGTAGCCCACACCACCACCACCACCACCATCGTAGCCCACACCACCACCACCACCATGGCAGCCCACTCCACCACCACCACCATGGCAGCCCACACCACCACCACCACCATGGTAGCCCACACCACCACCACCACCATGGCAGCCCACTCCACCACCACCACCATGGTAGCCCACACCACCACCACCACCACCATCGTAGCCCACACCACCACCACCACCATGGCAGCCCACACCACCACCACCACCACCATGGTAGCCCACACCACCACCACTACCATGGTAGCCCACACCACCACCACCACCATGGCAGCCCACTCCACCACCACCACCATGGCAGCCCACACCACCACCACCACCACCATCGTAGCCCACACCACCACCACCACCATGGCAGCCCACACCACCACCACCACCACCATGGCAGCCCACACCACCACCACCACTACCATGGTAGCCCACACCACCACCACCACCACCATCGTAGCCCACACCACCACCACCACCACCATGGCAGCCCACACCACCACCACCACTACCATGGTAGCCCACACCACCACCACCACCACCATCGTAGCCCACACCACCACCACCAGCATGGTAGCCCACACCACCACCACCAGCATGGTAGCCCACACCACCACCACCATCTAAACTAAATACAGGCCTTTGTCAACCAACCCCCACATGTTTTAAAATAGTGTGTAGCAGTTTATCAGTTGCGGAGGTTTCATTCACAAATAAGATGCAACAGAAAACTAGACAAGGTAAGTCAGTTACCTGACAGTGTCTAAGTGATCATGTGATGACCAGTGTTTCCATAATACATTCCTCTTCCAGGGCGTTTGCCTGTTAGGTTTTCGGAAAGAGAAACTTAACCAAAGAGAAACCCATCCATTGTAATGATGATGTAGATTGTCATGTGACTGAAACTCTTCAGTCCATGTCCACATGTATTTAAAAAATGGTGTATATTTTATTAAAGTTTTACAGAATGTACATCAAGGATTTGACCAGACCACACCCACCACCATGGTAGCCCACACCACCACGGTAGTCCACACCACCACCACGGTAGCCCACATCACCACCATGGTAGCCCAC